>NC_040903.2:133415133-133497327 GCF_004126475.2 Phyllostomus discolor | reverse complement strand
GGCATTTCTGTCCTGGGCAGTTAGCTGCCCCCCCCCCCAGGGGGAGGGGGAGTCACCTGCTTGTTCCCTGCACGGATGTCTCCAGGCGGTAATCTCTAGCCAGAGCCCCAGGAGGTCGGCTGCTTTTTCTCAGGTGCCAGGATGGGCCTTATCTGTAGTTTCTGAAACAAAAGCTTAACATGCACATTACTTGCTAGATTTATGCTATTTACCTTAAGCTAAAAATTTCCCAAGTCTTAAGCCCCTATCATTCCCCACCGTTAGTATTAAGCTATCTCATTTCTCTGAGATCAGCTTCCTATGGAAGTATTCACTTTGTTGCCGTGCCTGTTGCTGGGTGCTGGATTGTTCAGCGGGGGTTTTAGGAACACACTTAACTGCGGACTTACATAAGGGGGCAGGCATACTGTATATAGCAACAAGCTATGATACTGAAGAAAATGACACGGATAAAAACAATAAAAGCTTCTCGAAGACCAGATATGCTGGGCAGCCAGGAGGTTAGGTTAGACCAATCAATGCCAAAGAATCCTTCTCCCTGTTTTACATTAGACATCACATTATTTACTTGCTCTACTTTTTGTTCTATGAGCTGTGAACTATCAGTTAAAACAGCAGAGCCCTTTTAAATTTTTCACATCCATGATTATGCTTATAATAAGGCAGTCTATAGCTGCACAATCACCTAGTACTGCTTTTCTGACTTGTCTTAGTTCTTGACTAATGGCACTGATGGCTTGCAAAGTGGCAAAGCTTTTGCCACAGCGCAGGCTAATCTGCTCATTTCTACATTAAATAAGTTACCATGGTGGACATTACAAATATAGTTAAAGACACGTATTCAGCAGGGCTAAAGAAGTGTAAGTCACTGATGCAATCAGGTGTACGGGAGACGTCCCGTCGAACCCGGGTTAAGTGGGGTTTCTGAGGCATAAACACCGTCAGTCTTCCCAGAGAGCACGGTCCCCCAGAGCTGTCTGCTGGAACATAATGATAGGGGTTTAAGACTTGGGAAAATTTAGCTTAAGGTAAATAGTCATAAATCTAGCAAGTAATGTGTATGTTAAGTTTTTGTTTCAGTAACTACAGATAAGGCCCATCCTGGCACCTGAGATTCAGCAGTTGACCTCCTGGGGCACTGGCTGGAGATTACCTCGTCTGGAGAGGTCCGTACCAGGAAGAAGCAAGCGACTACCCTTCCCCCTTCCCCCTCGGAGGCAACTTGTTGAATTTCAAAGGCTTTCCTGACACCTTGTTTGCCCTCCCCCAACCCCCTTAAAAGATCTGGCTGGGAAAGAAAGAGCAAGATGGTTTGTTAGGGCATAAACCCGCCATCTTCTCAGATCGCTGGCCATCTGAATAAAGCGCCTATCAAAGATTCAATCACTGTCGTTGCTTATTGGATTTGGTAGTGACAGGCAGCCCGAACGCCCGGTATCTTTTCCGGTTACAATAAGAATAGACTGTCATTCCACAAATCAGGAACCATCCTGTTGGCAGCTTAACATGGGCATAAGCATAAGATACATCAGTGGTGGTGGTGCAATTCATTTTTACACCTGCTGAGAGCACGAGACAGTTTTTAGTGCAGTTGACAAAAATTACACATTCTCTAGCCGGGGCTACATTAGCGACTTTCAATGAAAACATTTCCCTGTCTTTTATATTTACTACCGGTCCCCAATTATAAATGTCAGAGTAGGTCATTTTCTTTTCAATATGCTTAAACACAGTATAGTTTCTAAGGCTTTCCAAAGGGGCACCGATGTCTATTAGACATGAAGTGAAAGTTTGTTCTACATAAGTTCCTCCTGCAAGAAGTCAAAAGTCAGAAACATTCAGGACATTTTTTGCCAAATATACCCAGATGTTTTCATCCCGTTTGAATGGAATAAGTTGTCCATAACAAGGGGTTAAACAGGAGGCAATGAAGAGAACATACGTCACTTTCCGAAAGATGACTTTCAGGTCTTCTTGAGGCTCAGCGATCCATTGTTCCTCTGGTGCTTTCTTTATCCTGGTGTGATGAGTCCAGGGTTTTATTCCTGCCAGCTTCACTGCAGTCCGGGTGGTGAGGAGTATATCCCAAGGTCCAGTCCGCTTTTCTTCTAGTTGATTTTCTGGGGATCCTGCCCTCCAGGCCTTGAGTGGCACCTTATCTCCTGATTTGAACGAATGCAGTGGACCTATGGGAGAGAAGTCCCTAAGACAGGCAAAGTCATTAGCTACAGCTAGGGTTTGACTTAAATGTTGCACATATTTTTTTACTTTCATTTCTTGATCTACATACATATCTCCTACCCCTATTGTAGGCTGAAATGGCCGCCCATACACAATTTCATAGGGACTCAACTGAATCCCACTTCGAGGAGCCACCCTTATCCTGAGCAGGGCAATAGGTGAAGCTTGATCCCAATGAAGATGAGCTTCTTGACACAGTTTGGCTATATTTTTCTTCAAGGTGTGGTTCATTTTCCCTACTTTTCCAGAAGCCTGGGGTCTCCACTTAATTCCTAAGATTTTACCAACCTTCTGTGTGATTTCTGAAACAAAGGCAGGTCCGTTATTGCTCTGAATGCTGTCAGGGAGACCAAAGAGAGGGATTATTTCCTTCAATAATGCTTTTACTACTTCTGAAGATTTCTCTGTTCTAGTGGGATAGGCTTCTACCCATCCTGAAAAGGCGTCCACAAAGGTTAACAAATATTTCCACCCTCGGAGCCTTGGCATCTGGGTAAAGTCTATTTGCCAGTCCTCAAATGGGCACTGTCCTCGATATTGCTTTCTTCTTTTTTTGGTGGGGTTCTGTTTGGGGGCTGTTCTTCTGGCATACAACACATCTAGCAATTACCTTCCTTATTTCTTTAGAAATTCCGGGACCTGTGAGCCACAGTTGACATAGGTGGTTGATGAGTCTTTTCCACAGTGTGTGGCCTAGTGCAAATGCTTTATGACTGGCTCTACTAAATGTTCAGGAAAACAGTATAGCTCCTTTCTTATTCTTTTCTATTGGCTATCAGGACCTTCTTCATTAAAACTCCATTCCTTAACTTTTTCTAAGTCTGCAGCCAAATATTCAGGGTCAAATTTTGACAAGTCCAGAACAAGTACTAATGGCATCATAAATATTCCTTTAGCAGCCTCTTTTGTTGCCCGTTCAGCCAGATTGCTTTCTCTAGCCACTTCAGTTCCCTCTCCTTGATGCCCCGGGCGGTGCATGACGGCCACCTGTAAAGGTGCCTGGACAGCCTCTAATAACTTTAGAGTTTCGGCTGCATGCTTAATTTCCTTTTTATTGGAGGTTAACAGTCCTCTTTCTTTCCAGATCGAACCATGTGCATGCAAAATCAAAAAGGCATACCTTGAGTCGGTGTACACATTTACTCTTTCTCCTGTGATAATTCCAGTGCCCTCGTCAATGCGATCGGCTCAGCCTTCTGGGCAGAGGTTCCTGGTGGCAGGGCCTTGGCCTCCACTACTCCTTGAAGAGTCACAACTGCACACCCAGCCTCTCTGCTTCCTTTGTCCATATAACTGCTTCCATCTGTACAGAGAGTCCAGTCTGCTTCTTCTAAAGGATGGTCCTGTAAATCAGTTCTGCTAGAATACACTTCATCAGCTATTTCAGCGCAGTCATGTATTAGTGCAGCCGAGTCAGGGTCTGGGAGAAGAAAGGCAGGAATTACTTTACTTTTAGTTTTGAGGGAGACGTTGGGATTGTCGAGAAGAAAGGGCTTGGTACCTGCCCATTCTTTCAGCAGTCAGCCGCATATTTCCCTTTTGCTCCAGCAGGCTCAACACTTGCTGTGACACATAACTGGCTAGTCTGCCCCAAGGCAAACTTTTTCAGCTTCCCCCAAGAGCTCGCAGATGGCTGCCACTCTCAAGCAGGCTGGCCACCCCTGGACAGTGTGATTTAACTTCCTCGACAATTATGCGATTGGACTGCAATGTCACTCAAGCATTTGGGTGAGGAATTCTAGGGCAACGCCCTTTTCTCACACACATTCATTGAAAGGGCTTCAGTAGGTTTGAAAGCCCCAAAGCTGGTTGCTGAAGCCAGGTGCACTTTCAGGGACTCAAAAGCCTGATGTGCGCTCCTTTGTCCACTCTAAATGGGCTATATTCCGGTCCCTTCAGAGCCTCACACAGTGGATTAGCAGTGAGCCCAAAGCTTGGAATTCAAATGGAGCAGTCTCTTGCCACGCCCAGAATCTCCTTAACTGTTTCCTGGTGTTGGAGGGGTCCTCTGTGGACTTCCGCTGCAACGGCCTGCACCATACTCAGACTTTTCTGCTCGGGGATGGCCTTTCCCCATTCCCTCAAGGAGGTGTCTCTTATAATGCTCTAAGAGAGAAAGGGCATCCCCAGTAGGGGTCCCAGTTGGGCTCAGTTACAGGTATTGCCCTGGAAAGGCCCAGAGCCCCATCTGGGTTTACTTGGTGTAACCTCCGAGCCTCTTCATTTGCCTTATCCAACACCAGCCTCTGCTCATCCCCCTTACTGAAGCAAAGAACTCAATAAGGCTCCTATGTCTGCCCAGTTTAGATGATAAGTGGCAAAAAACTGATGCGACCAAATCAGTCATTTTAGCAGGATTATGTCCATAAGAAGGGGTTGAGCTCTTCCAGTTTAACAGATCCAATGTAGAAAACAGAGTATGTGCCCAAATAACATCTAGTAGGCTGGCCTTCTGGTCTTACCCCCACTGAAAGTCTCCAAAACAGGATATTGCCCTGCCCGGGTAGGGGCTTTTCCTCCACTGAATCTGGTTCCTTGACCAATTCAAGACAGCGACGCCAGTTCAGGTGCACTTTTCCCATTTCACTCATAGAGTGGGTTCCCTGGGCTGCAGGAACTCTGACCAGCCTGCAGCGGTCATAATATCTAGATCTTCCTGGCCCCTCTCCTCTGACCTTTTATCTTCACGTGTATATTCTCTTTTCTCTGAGCCATTAACTGATTTTGCTCTTTCTCCCTTTTTTTTTTTTTTTAACTCTGCGTGCATTTTTATCATGTAAACCCAAAAACTTCTAGATAAGGCAATTTGTCCCACTTCCCTGATTTTTGACAAAACAACTCTAGTTACAGTATAATACGGTACTTTAAGACTCATTCGGTGACCAGCGCTCTCCTGAGTCTAAGTTATACAGGACACAAACAGAACAGCACTACAACAAAACAACATACGCTTTCGATATACGCTCATATGTCGATCAATTTACCAGAACCCCACCCCAGCGGGCTGTTTTTCGGAACGGAGGGTTCCCCCCACTCCCCGCCATATTACCAGACAGATGCCTTTCGGGACCAGAAAAGATGTCCTTTCGGACCATACGGAGCTCCAAACAGACCGTAACCCAAACAGAACAGATGACCTAAATTGTGACCTGGGATTTCAACCTGAACCAGAAAGGTGCAACGATTCAATCCAGTGTGATGCGCGACGAGAGGTGCTGGGAGCAAGGGGGTGAGAACCCCAAGTAAAATCACTTGGCAGCTGCTTGGGATTCTCTGACCCCAAAACCCCCAGGGCCCCTCAGTCCAGGCAGCCAGATGGGACTCCCCGCCAAACACCCAGCGTACTGGAGAGTCCCAAGTCTGTCCCGGCTCGGAGTCAGCCAAAATATGTAACTGGAAAAGACAACCGGCGTTCGGGCTGCCTGTCACTACCAAATCCAATAAGCAATGACAGCGATTGAATCTTTTATGGGCGCTTTATTCAGATGGCCGGCGATCCGAGAAGATGGCGGGTTCATACCCTAACAAACCATCTTCCCCTTTCTTTCCTGGCCAGATCTTTATAAGGGGGTTGGGGGAGGAAAAAAAACGAGGGTCGGCGAGAGCTTTGAAATTGAGCAGCTGCTGCATTTCTGTCCTGGGCAGTTAGCTGCCCCCCCCCCCCCCCAGGGGGAGGGGAGTCACCTGCTTGTTCCCTGCACGGATGTCTCCAGGCGGTAATCTCTAGCCAGAGCCCCAGGAGGTCGGCTGCTTTTTCTCAGGTGCCAGGATGGGCCTTATCTGTAGTTCCTGAAACAAAAGCTTAACATACACATTACTTGTTAGATTTATGGCTATTTACCTTAAGCTAAAAATTTCCAAGTCTTAAGCCCCTATCACTTCCAGGTCGTTGTTTGCAGGCCAGTTATTTTGTAGAGTATCCTTCAACTTGGGGGTTGTCCTGTGTTTCTCCATAATCACATCCAGGTGTGCATATTTGAAACGAAGACCACCTGCATGATTTTGTGACTGTTGGGGGTTGACTTGTGTCCCTCCAAAAAACTATCTTGAATTTCTAACCCCTGGTGCCTACAATGTGACCTTACTCGGAAGTAGGATCTTTGCAGATACAATCAAGTTTAGGTGAGGCTGCCAGAGCAGGCCCTGATCCAATGTGACTGTCATCCTTATAGGAAGAATAAGCCATGTAAAAGAAAGAGACTCTCGGGGAGAACGCCACGTGATGACAGAAGCAGAGCTTGGAGTGATGTGACCACAAGCCAGGGACTGGCTGTCACCATTAGAAACTCGGAAGAGGCAAGGAAAGATTCTACCCCAGAGCCTTAGCGGGAGCTTGGTCCTGCCCAACACCCTTGACTGTGGATTTCTAGCTTCCAGAACTGTGAGAGAATAAAAATACCTGGTGTTTTCAGCTACCCAGTTTGTGGTAGAGGCATACCTTAGACATATCTCAGGTTCCATTGCAGTAAGAAAGCAAGTATCACAAAAGCGAGTCATAATCTTCGTGCTGGTGGATGGTCTTGCCGTCTATTGTTAAAACATGCAACACCCGTGAAGCACAATAAATTGAGGTGCAAAATACGAGGTATGCCTGTACTTGGCAGCCCTAAAAATTAATAGAGTGCCCTTCTCTGGGCATCGCATTTTGGCGCTATGCATTAAGTCCGTCTGTTCAATTATTAGTGGTGGTAACACTGGTTACTTGGTTAAGGTGCCGTATCAGTTATCCATTGCTGTGTAACAGACGGCCGTAAAACTTACGTTATTTAAAATAATGACTATTCGCGCTGACGGGTGTAGCTCAGTGTGTTGGCCGTCGTCCTGCAAACCACAAGGTCACCGGTTCAGCTCCCAGTCAGGGCACATGCCTGGGTTGTGGGTGGGTCCGAGTGGGCGGGGGGGGGTGGTGGGGGGGTGGGAGGGGGTGTAAGAGGCAGCCCATTGATGTTTCTCTCCCACCCTTCCCCCTCTCTAAAAGTAATAAATGAAATCTTTAAAAGAACGACCATTCTATTTGCTCACAATTCTTTGGATCAGCAGTTTTGGCTGGGCTCAGCTGGGCAGTTCTTTGGGTCTCCAGTGGGATCACTCACACTGCTGCCAGTTGGCTTGCAGTCAGTTGGGGCCTGGTCAGTCTGAGGGACCTCAGCTGACATGGTTCATCTCCATCAACAGGCTAACCCAGGCTTGCTCCAACGGGCTCCGACAGGCCAACCTAGACTTCTTCTCAGGGTGGTCGCAGGACAGCAAGTGAGAGCAAGTCCCAATGACAAAATGCTTTTCGACCTTCTGCTTGCATCACGTTTCCTAATAATAATGTTCCATTAGCCGAAGCAAGTCCAGAGTCAGTCTGGGAGGGTGCTGCAGCAGCACATGTGGTGGGTGCACGGGAGCCAGCCCTGCAACCTCCTGCCGCTGGAGGTGTTTACCAGGTGTGCCCTGTGTAATTATTCAGCAATTTGTGTGCAGATAATGTGTAAGTATTCAGCTACTTATCAAACTTGTGCACAATAGTTTTTAACCAAATCCTGATTTTCTAATCCCATCATTCATTGTACATTTATTAGTTGGCGGTCTACGGTAAGGAAGAACTTTCCCTCCTTCCCTTATGTACAATTAATATGAACTCGTGGTTGTTATTCAGTTGTTTATAATCCATAACTGTTTTTATTTCTTTTGATATTCAATGCTGTCAGGTTGAGCCCATGAAAGCCCCTTGAAGTTTAGCTACCTTTTGAGATGTTCGTACAATTTTTGGAGCATTTCCTTATTCTCTGGCACAAGATGTTCCAGGCTCACACAGGGAAGGTGACTTCTTGAAAATTGTCCATTTCTCCAAAGAGCCTGGGTCTTTTATTGGGGAATGGCGTTTGGAAAGGAAGAACAGGGTACTGGGTATGCTTATTGTTACTGGGTGTCTTCACTTCTAGGCCCCTTCAGGGGCTAGAGCTAGGAAATACATGTACTCCTTACACATACCTATACCTATTAAAAATAATGAGCAGGGCCCTACCGATATCTCCAATTCCAGTTTGCAACTTAACACCTCGTGGTTCCTCCTTGCCCTCCCATTCCATACTTGAGTCCCAACATCCGTTTACCCGTTCAGTCAATCCTGCAATACGCACAGCATTGTCAGAATTGTTACAGTCATGTAGCTATGAAAAACGACCCCCACTATGGGACAGTTCAGTATTTGTCGGCAGTTCTTGTCCTTAGACTTGAAGATGCTTGCTTACAGTCAACGTACTTGCTTTTAGTCATTTTGGTTGTGTTGTTTGGGTTTTTTTTTTTCTATTTTTCACATTTTTTTCCTAGACAAAGGGTAGCATACTGCATATACTAGTGCATTTACTTTTTCCCCTTAAGAACAGTCAATGAGTCATACCTAGAGAAGCCTAGAGGTCAAGCAAACCTGCCCTAACCTCTTCCAGACCACAAAGGCAGCCCAAGAAAAAGTAAACATCCATGCCTGGTGTGGGGACTAGAAAGGTCGCGGGTTCATTCCGGGTTGCAGGCCAGGTCCCCAGTTAGGGGCGTGTGAGAGGCAACCGGTGGGTGTTTGTTTCTCTCCCTCTCTGAATACAGACAAAAATAAACTCATAGAAAGAAGACAAACCATAAGCCCCAAACTTTGACTTTCCCACTGCGAAAAACTTTAGAAAAAAGGTAAGAAAGATGGCACTCCTCAACCTAACTATAAATTGCAAACTAACCTTTGCTTTAACTAGAAGAGCCACAACCGCTGTCCCCGTGAGTCGGGCTCCGGCGGAAGACAGGACCACGGGGCGTCAGGACGAGGGCGTGGCGTATGCAGATGAGCAGGGGCGCAGAGCCTGCGGTCGCGCTCCGCCTGCGCCTCTGCGACCCGCGTCCCCGAGACTCAAACGCAGCCGAGGTTGTTCTCACGGTGGGCAGATTTAGGGTGGGGGACGCTCAGGTGGCGAGGGTGCGGAGGCGGCGTGAGAAAGGTTACCTCGGGTGTAAAGGGAGGCGAGCGTGAGGGTTCGCAGGGAGGCGAGCAAAGCAACTCATACTTACCTGGCAGGGAAGATACCATGATCACGAAGGTGGTTTTCCCAGGGCGAGGCTTATCCATTGCACTCCGGATGTGCTGACCCCTGCGATTCCCCAAATGTGGGAAACTCGACTGCATAATTTGTGGTAGTGGGGGACTGCGTTCGCGCTCTCCCCTGGTCTTTCTGAAGGTTCAATGTCAGGCAGACTCGGGTAGTTTTTATCCTTACCGGCGTTACTTGCTGTTTGGGTGCTTTTCTTTTTTTTTTGTTTATCCTCTTTAGTGGCCTTCCCCCGGGTCTTTTTTTTTTTCTTTTCCTTTTCTGCGCGAACCGGGGGGAACTGGGGCCTCTGCTTCCCATTTGTCTTTTTCCCCGTGCACGTGTGTTTGGCCAGCGGTCTCTTGAGGACTTTGCTCGTTGAGACTCCAACGGGAGGAGTTGGGGGAAGAACGAAAATAGGGGTGTAAGCGTGATTTTCTTCAACGCATCGTGGCCCCCGGGTGCTGATTGTTGGTCACTGTTTCCACCGGGCCCCTTGAGAAGACCATCAGTGCCCAGGACTGAATAGCCGGGTGTATGTCAGTTTTAAAAGTCCTTGTGGCTCTCACCGGTGGTGTAAGTCACGGAGTGGTAAGGCGGAGAGAAACACGGTAAGGATTAAGTTTTTACAAAGAATGTCAAGTACAGTCACCACGGTCACGAAAGCGAAAATGGAAATCGCTGCTATGCACAATGAAGTTTGAGAAACGCTTGATTTTGACATAACACATCGACTTCAGTTTTCTAATTTTACCCACGGGAGTGTTGAATTCCCCGCGACCGGGGATTCTTGGCTGTTCTGTTGATCGCTTCCTAGTGCAGGGCTGTGTAACGAGCTTTTAATATGCTTAGTGAGTCAATTTCTTGATCTCAGGCTTTAATCAAAAGGAGAAGACAGCGCTTCCGGCAGGTTTCCCAGGTTCTCCCCCCCGGAGACGGTGAAGGCTGGCGTCATAGCCAAAGTGGAGTACTAAACAAAGCCGCACTGACTTGCTTGCACCTGGCAGGGCGGATCAAGCCAGCAGCTGACACAGCCAGAACCTGCTGAGGGTTGAGAATGAAATACATAGTCGCAAGCTTCAGCTGTATGCGCTGGAACTTTTGCAGAAAAAACACATATATCAGTTAGATAGCCTGGGGACGGGACAATCTGTTCCTGCAGCGTGTCCCTAAATTGCAAAACGTCCTTGAGCTCTGTCTAACCAACCCCTATAAAATAAACGCGAGAAACCATTGTTCAGGGCTCATTGTCTCCCCATCAGAGGACGATGTCCCACCTGGCCCCGCTTTGCCTTAAAGCGTCTGTGTTGTGTCCTTCTAATCTCCCGTGGCCCCCACTCAGGTACCTCCCCAGCCCCCCCCCCCCCCCCCCCCCCGCGCTGGTCACGGCACTCCTTCTTGAGTCCAGATCAGATTAGTAACACTGGTCCTTCCTGCAGAGAAATTACGGAATTGGGAACACTCCCTTGATCAGCTTCATCAGTGATGTCTCTCAACAGCATTTGCTTGAAACCCCTAAGTAAAAGTATACAGTCCCTGATCTCAGGGAGAGGATCCTCTGGTCCACAGAATTAGCCTCCGACCTAGCCTCCCCCTCCACCCCTTCACCGTAGGAGAATGTGATCATTGTACAGACGTCAGAGCAAGGGAAAGGACCTCGTTTTTCTTACATACCTTCTGTTCATCCATTGCTTCGTCCTGGGTCAAGCGGGTTGGGGTAGGCAGTCAAAACTTCCCTTTCTCACCCTCTTAGGGTCTCCAACGGGGCCTGGGAATTAAAAGGACCTGAAACACATTAATGGGAGAAAAACATACAGATTTTTACACGTACGTGGAGCCCCCATGGGAAAATGACAACCCAAAGAAGTGAGGCTAGGCAGGTTTCCAAAGAGTCCTGGTTTTCTTTGATGGAGAACGGTATTTAGAGACCAAGATCTAGTCCTTAGTGTTTATTGACATTGGTGTGTCATTGCTTTTAGGCCCCGTACCTATTTTATTCAGTGGATTATAATCCATTATCATTAACTCGATTTGGCCAGTGGGAAACCTTTTAAAACTGGCTCTTGTGTTCTGGGCATGACCACATCAGTCACTGTACATTTCTTTACTTTTTAGCATAGCTACATGTTCCAAAGCTCAGCCCCTATTTTCCCCTGGCCTCCTCCCCCCACCCACCCCCCCAGCCCGTCCCCCCTCCTGGGGCTGATGTGCCTGCCCCTCAACCCTCCTGCCCACAATGGCCTAAGGCTCGCTTTGCGGCCCAGTGAGGCTTATGGGGAAGCGATGGAGAAGAAGAACGATATGAGGCTAGCCGGGGAGACCACTCCCAGGGCTTCCTGAGGCACTCTGGCCAGTCTGGGGGCTTAGCTCCGCTCCTCTTGCCCACTCACCCAGATTCCTTCGGCAGAGGCTGCTGATTCCTGAAATACAGGTCAAACTTCTGTGGCTTCCTGAAGAGGTCCTGAGGTCTGAGATGGAGAGGTAGAAAACATCGGTGTCCGGGTTGGACTCTCCCTGCCCCAGCTCCATGTGTTTTAACAGACCTGGGCCCACCATCCCGAGACCACTCAATCACCCAGCGAAGTCCGTCCCACTTAGAAGCATCGCAAGCCATACCGAAATGTGTCGCCCACCCTCTGACTGGGCGGCAGGCACCTCTGCACCTTTGAGGATGAGGGGCAGCGCCTTGGAGGCTCCCTCATACTCTCAGCTACACCCCAGACAGGAAGGAGAGTCGGCCATGCCCAGGCACACATTCACGGGTGCTGGACATCAAACTCCGCCCCCCCCCAACCCGCACCGCCCCCCCCCCCCCCCAAGGAACCCAAGGTAGGTTCCCAAGGATTCCACACCTCCACATTCCCCGGGGGCCACATCCAGTGAAGGCCTAAGGTTCCGTCTTTGGCCCTGTCCGCTGGTCTCCGCAGGTGGTGGCATTGGAGGCCGGGGTCTCTCTGTAGCTGCAGAGCAATAGAATGTCCTCTGACAGAGGGTCCCCTGTCAGACTGCAATGGTATGACCTTGCGAACCCGTGGAGACCGCAAGGCTCGGACTCAGAGCGTCTTAACAGTGGGACAGCAGCAGGGAAGGCTGAAACTCCCGGGGGTTGGGGAATCAGCCCGCCAGGAAAGGAAGACGTGGTGGGGAAACGCAGCTTCCAGTTTGAGAGGCAGAACCAGAACCGACTATGACTGTGGCCTCAGGGGTCGGGGCAGGGCACACGCTGGGCAGCCGAAGCTTCAGAGAGCCACCCTCCCATTGCGGTTCCACTTCCAGTCCTTTCTGGCGTGCGCTCCCACTGCACATCCAACCTCCGGAGTTTCCTCCCCTCAGCGGGGAAGAGAGCAAGGACCCCTCACTCCCTGGCCGCCTCTGTATGCACGCTCCCCCACCCACAGCCCCTTACTTCCTGGGTGCCCTCTCTGGTTGGACCTCCAGGCCTTTCCCGTCAGGCCCTGCCGATTCAGCCTTGAGGGCCCAGAGCTAAAGTTAGACATCTGGTCAGAACCCCCCGGGCCTGGGCGCCAGGCGGGGGGGGGGGGGGGGGGGGGTGCCTTTCCTCGTGGAGGAAAAAACGTCAGGCATCTCCTTCGAGCCGGAATCGAACCAGCGACCTAAGGATGTCCACACAAACGTAGCCTACAGTCCTCCGCTCTACCAGCTGAGCTATCGAAGGGCGCACGCTGCCCCGGCCGGGCCGTCACTTTCTCCTGCCGTGACGGACGCCAAGACGCTGGAGCGGCGCCCGCAGTCTGACCGGCCTTGGGCTTGGCGCTCTGAAGGGAGCCGAGCACGCGCCGCCCCCGCTCCCTTTCCCGGCGGGGCCGAGAGGATCTTCAGCGGGCCGGGGGGGGGGGGGCGGGGGGGGGGCGCCCCACAACTACGATGTTTCAGGACGCCTGGCCCCGGACTCTCACCTGTTGCCTCGTTTCCCCTCCCTGTGCGCCTTTCTGCAAGGGGGGGGGGGGGGGTGGTGACGGGGCGGGGGTGACCACAGCGGTCGGATCCGCGGCCGGAAAGCGGGCAGGAACGCGGCGGGGGGGGGGGGGGGGGGAGAGGAGGGGAGCGGCGCTGGGGAAGCGGCTGCGGGCGGCGGGCGGAGGCCTGCCACGGGGAAGGAGGAGACCTCGGCGGCACCGGCACGGGTAGGCGGCTGCCGACCGCCAAGCCACCTGCTGGTTTTTAAGTGCCTTCAGTTCAAATTTATCCTTGTGCCAAAAATGCAGACGCCAGCGTCGTCTTGCCCGGATCCTGTGAGTCTCCTGAGCGAGCTCCCTGCTGTGGGCCCTGCCACCCCGTGCTCAAAGCCTTCTGGTTCGCTCAGATTGGAATAGCCTTACAATGGCCTACGAGGTCCTCGTGACCTTGCCCTCACCTAGTCACTTCTCTGACTTAATTTTGTGCGACTCTTTTTAAGTTTGCTCCAGACACAGGGCCTGCGTGCTGTTCTCCAAACACAGCCTTACCTGGGCTTGTGCCCCTGCCGATCTGGGCGCTAAGGATGCCCCTTCCCCCAGACGTCCCGGTGACCAACTCCCTCACCTTCTTCAGGTCTCTTGCTCACATGGCACCTTCTTTCTCTCCCTCGTTTTTTAAGATTGTTCATTTTTCTTTTTATTGTTGTTCAAGTACAGTTGTCTCCATTTTCCCACCACCGCTCTCCCCCGCCCCACCCACCCCCACCCTCAATCCTACCCCGCCCCGTTTGGCTTTGTCAATGGGTCCTGTTTTATAGCTGTTCCTTGACGACCCTTCCCCTTATTTCCCCCTTTATGCCCCTCCACCTCCCCTCTGGTTACTCTCAGTTTGTTCTCCATATCAATGTCTCTGGTTCTATTTTGCTTGCTTGTTTGTTTTGTTGCTAAGGTTCCGCTTGTAGGCGAGATCATATGGTATTTGTCCTTCGCGGCCTGGCTTACTCCACTTAGCAAAGGGCTCTCCAGCTCCATCCATGCTGTCATGAAGGGTAGGAGCCCCTTCTTTCTTTCTGCTGCATGGTGTTCCACTGTGTGAACCGGCCGGGTTTTTTTGGTCCATTCATTTACCCATGAGCACTTAGGTTGCTTCCGGCACTTGGCTATTGTAAATTGTGCTGCTATGAACATTGGGGTGCATAGGTGTTTCAGGATTCTTAGGGTATAGTCCCAGCAGTGGAATTGCTGGGTCCGAAGGCAGGTCCATTTTTAGTTTTCTGAGGAAATTCCATACTGTTTTCCACAGTGGCCGCACCAGTCTGCAGTCCCACCAACAGTGCACTAGGGTTCCCTTTTCTCCACAACCTCATCATGGCGCCTTCTCAATGAGGCCTCTTCTGACCACCCGGTTTAACACAGCCACCTGCCCCTTACTGCAACTCCCGATCCCCTTTCCCTCCTTTTCCTTCCTTTGTTCCATCGCTCTTAGCACCTAACGCACTAATTAATTTACCTAATGTATCCATTGTCGATTTTCTCCCACCCCACTCCAAGAGGGCTTTATGGTACCAAATTCCCGAACAGTGTCTGGCACGGTGTATGCACTCAATACACAACTGTTGAATGGAGAAACTCTCAGTGTCGTGAAAGAGGAGATCAGCATATAAAAGAAGGGGCCAGGATTCACCCAGGGGGAGTGCAGTCATCTTATCTGATCACAAAACAGAATTCCTTAAGCTGCCGACTGCAGAACTCTCAGCATATAGCACCCCACCCAAAGCGCTTCCCCGCAGCAAGAGCCTTGACTAGCCTCCAGCATGGCTCCCCAGCGGCATCAGGTCCTGTCCCTAGGAAGGACCTCCCATCCCCCCATTAAATGCCTGCCTGAGAAAGTCCTAGAGGTTTATACTCCTTTGAAATGCAATCCGGGAAGGACAGAGCCTGTCTCCCAGTCTCTGGGAGGACACAGTCCTAACTTCAATCACTGCTTGCCAACAAACACGGCTGGCCTAACTGCCTTTATACGGACCCACCCTTGTAGTTCTTCACTTCCCTGACTCTACTGAGCTCTCCCCCACCCCCCCATTCTCCTTTTTAGAGACGCCTGGATCACCTCTGCACTAATCGGAATGGAGCTCGGCTTTTCCCACCCTGTCGGTAGTTACTGAAAGAAATCCGTTTCACCACTCACTACTGTCTGCTGTGTCCATCTTTGGCAGAGTCCAAGTCAGAAAGGACCAGGGGGCACTTTGGGGCCACCGTGTTGCGCGTGCCGGGGCAGAAGGGCGCCTGACCCTGGCCAGTGGGTTTCCCGGGAGACCCCCCCCCACCCCCACCCCACGCCTGGCTGTGGTTGAAGGGGGATCGCTCAGCGCTTCAACCTGATTTTCTTTCTACAAAATGTAGAATCCTGGTATGTCGTTCCGCCTTGCTAGGCTAGGCTACCACATATTCCGAAGCACGTTGCGTCACTTTGACCCAGAAAGACCCCGTAAATAAACATTATCACGATTTCTTATTAAGCCACTTAGCACTTAATGTCAACCGGCAAAAAGGCCTTCCCTGACTTTTCGATTACTTTGAAGATGAGTTCCAGCAGGCGGGGACAAAAATAGGGCGAAATTATCTTTTGCTGCGCCGAAGGTGGGGCCGTAAGTGCTGGGCGCAGGCTGCGGCGGGATCCGGTCCTCTCGGGCCGGGGTGTGGTGGCCTCACCGCCAGCCGCGCGCGCCCCCGCGGGCGGCAGAATGGAAGGCAAGGCGCCCGGAACGTCACGACAAGGGCGTGGTGTATGTAGATGAGCAGGAGCGCAGAGGCTGCCTGTCCTTCCCCCGCCAGCGCCTGCACGACCCGCCGCCCCCTCCCCCACCGCTCCCCCCCGCCCCGAGAAGCAAACGCCGCAGTGGTTGTTTTCGCCACGGGCCAGGTTGGGAGCGAGGGACCCTCAGGCAGCGAGGGCGGGGCGGTGTGGGGCGTGAGGAAAGTCACCGCGGGTGTAAAGGGAGGCGAGCGTGAGGGTTCGCAGGGAGGCGAGCAAAGCAACTCATACTTACCTGGCAGGGGAGATACCATGATCACGAAGGTGGTTTTCCCAGGGCGAGGCTTATCCATTGCACTCCGGATGTGCTGACCCCTGCGATTTCCCCAAATGTGGGAAACTCGACTGCATAATTTGTGGTAGTGGGGGACTGCGTTCGCGCTCTCCCCTGGCTTGATGGTGTCCTAAAGACAGAACCTCGCCAGCCTGTTTTCTGTGTGTGTTTCTCTTCGTGCTCCTTTGCTACGCCCCCCGTCTCCCGTTGAGTCCTACTCAGTGTGTGTTGGTGTCCTGTCGCTTTGCACTGGAGACGCGAGCGAAAGCGGGACTCCCCGGGGAAAGGGGCATGCCACCTGACGCGACGACTCACACGTGCTGTCAACTGGGTATTGGGGGCGCTGAGGGGAGGAGCAACACCACGTGAAGTGTACGACTTCCCGCCCTTATACTAGCTGTACGTAGCTGTGCACCTGCACTTTATCGTAGACTTTGGCCTTTGCAGTAGTTACTGTAAGTAACTACAGACTCACGTTCTAGGCGGGAGAAGAACTCGCTAGTGCGTTTTACTCCTGAGTATGCTTCGCTCCCGTACTCAGTGGACTCTTCTCTTCTGTAGAGGTTGTTCCAATCGAGCCAGTGAGCCTTAACAGCTTTGTGTCAAATTTAGGGGCCGAGTATGTGAACCCTATACTAGCTTTACTTTGGTATTTAAGATCACACGTAAAAGACATATATGGATATAGACAGATATGGCTTTCTATGACTTAATTTGTGATATATAAAACAGGGGAAGGGAGAGAGACATCCACGTGTGAAACATTGGTCAGTTGTCTCTTGCATGGCCCCAACGGGGAGCTTTGCCCCTCAACCCAGGCATGTGGCCGGACTACAATCCGAATCGGTGACCTTCCAGTCTTCTGGATCATGCCCAACCCACTGAGCCACACGAGCCAGGGCCATACTTTATTATGCCTGTGGTTTTAGACCCTGAGATAATTTGGGGTCTTTCTTGATTTTCCAAAATATTTTCCCCAATATATTGTTTACATGTCTTACTGTTTATTCCATTACAGTTGCCCCAATCCCCCCCACCCCCCTTTGCCCCTTTCCACCCAGCCCCACAGTCAATCTCCACATGGCATATATGTTCTTTGACTTACCTTTCATCTTCTTTCTACCAGTCCCCACCACCCCCTTCCTCTCTTGTGGCTGTCAGCCTGTTCTATATGTCTATGCTCGTTGGTTTATTTTGTTCATTAGATTCCATTTATAAGTGAGATCATATGGTATTTGTCTTTCATTGACTCATGTACTTCACTTAGCATAGTAGTCTCCAGTTCCATCCATGCTGTCAAAAATGGCAAGAACTCCTTCTTCCCCCTCCCCACTCCCAAAGATTTCATTCATCCTCTCTTTAGAGAGGGGAAGGGAGAAGGGGGGGGGAGGGGGAAGGGAGAGAAACATCAACGCGTGGTTGACCCTCACGTACCCCTCACCCGGGACCTGGCCTGGAAAATCGACTGGGAATGGAACCGACATGTGCCCTAAGCAGGAATGAAACCTGGCGACCTTTCGTTTTGTGTTTCCTGCCTGGGGTTAAATGAGGTCACAAAGGTGGGGCTATAACTCATATGACTGGTGTTCCGTAACAAGAAGATATCAGGGATGGCTGCAACCCAAGGACAAGCCTCAGAAGAAACCAAACCTGCCCACACCTTGGTCCTACATCTCCACCAGGCAGAATCCCCCTTCCTGTGGTATTTTGTAATGCCAACCCAAGCCAATTAATACAGTCTTTGCAATTTCTTTAGTGGATTGACTATGATGCACATATGCTTTTTCCATGGAAACTGTAATAAGTGAAAGCTGTATGTTATTAGTGAAAGGAGCTAAGACATTAGAAGATGGTTTGTAGAAAAGGACTCCGTAGAATGTAGAAATTTCAAGAAGTGAATCAGAACAAATATGTGGAACTTAATGAACAAAATTAACAAAATATACCCATAGCTGTCAGAGGGGAGGGAGTAGGAGGGCTGGGTGAAAAAGGTGAAGGTGTTAAGCAAAACAAACAAAATCGGGAAAACATAACAAAACACCTCGCATAAATGGTGATATAAGGAGACACGACTTGGGGTGGTGAACACACAGTATACAGGGATGTGTTATAGAGTCGTAAGCCCTAAACTTATATTAAAAACCTTTAGCTAAGAACTAAAGCTTCACCTTTAGCTAATTGGTCAATTGAAGGAATCCCAAAGGTGGGGAACCACAAAGGTGGGAACTGATGAACTAACCGTATGTATCAAAAACTCTAAGAAAATAGCCTTACCTTTTCTGATACATACTGGAGCTCCTTACTCTGCAGTTTCCTGGAAATGTTTTACTTTCCATCGGATGACAGATCAACAGATTGTTGGTTTTCTGTGTCACTTTCTCTACAGTTCCTAGATAGATAGGCCCTCTGACTGAGGAACATATGTTCTTTCTCCTGAGACTGCCTCTAACCTACTGAAGAGACGCTGTGCAAATAAAAGACTACCATATTCTGTATCAAAGATAGAATGTTTGTAGAGTTTCCTGGAGAAAAAGGCCCCTTATTTGGAGAAAAAAGCCCCCCGATTTGGTACTTGTGTGCCTTCTGAAAAGAAGAAGAAGGGGGGGGGGGGGCGGGGGCGGGGGAGGAGAAGGAGAGGCGGCAGCAGCCTAAAGCATTTTGAGCTATAAAAAAATTGATGTATGGAGAGTTGGCACTTACATTTTTAAAGAAAAGATAAGTGTAAAAGTATATGAGTTGTGAAAAAGTCACTTAGAAGGAATAAAACCAGTTATAGAAGAATTAGAGAAATAAGATAACAAAAAAAAATTACCTCTGGCTGGTGTAGCTCACTGGTTTCAGTGCTGGCCTGGTTCGATTTCCAGTTGGGTCCTCAGCTGGCAGAGTACAAGAGGTATATCTCTCACACATGGATATTTCTCTCTCTCCTTCTTTCTCCCTTCCCCTGTCTCCATAAGTGAATGAATAAAATCTTTAAGAGATTTCTGGCCAAGATGGAGGTGTAGGTAGAAACCTTTCTCTTCTTCACACAACCAAAAGAAAGACAGCAACCAATCTAAAAACAATAAAGTACCAGAAGTGCCAGAAAATCTTACTGCATGGAACTCTGACAACCAAGGAATTTAAGAAACAACCAGACCAACCAGACTGGTGGGAGGGAGATAGGGCAGACAGGTGGATGGAGACAGCCCTTGACAAGGCAGCAGACCCTGTGGGCGGGGCTGGCTGAAAGGAACCAGAGCAAGGGGGGGGGGACTGTGCACGTGGGGCTGGCTGAACAGGAAACAGGCTCACCTCACCTCGGGGGTTGCCATGGTGGGAGAAACTCCCAGTCTCACACCAGAGTTTTTTGGAAAGTGGGCTTCAGCCCAGCAAGGGAGCTGCATTGTTCCCTCTCTGACCCCTCCCCCACAGACAGCAACACAACACGGCAAAGAGGGTTGCCCTGCTCTGGTGACTCTCCTTTTCTATTGATGCTTTTAAGGTTCTTTCCCTATCTTTCATCTTGACTAATGTAATTTTGGTGTTCCGTGGTGTATGCTTCCTTTGGTCCAACTTTTTTGGGACTCTCTGAGCTTCTATTTCCTGGAAGTCTATTTCCTTTGCTTAGACCAGGGGGGTTCTCCTTCATTATTTGTTCAAATAAGCTTTCAATTTTATGCTGTTTTTCTTCTCCTCCTGGCATGCCTATAATTCAAATATTGGAGCATTTAAAGATGTCTCATATGTTCCTAAGTTTCTCTTCATTTTTTTGAATTCTTGTTTCTTCATCCTGTTACAATTGGATGCTTATCTCTTCCATTTGTTTCAAATCATTGAGTGGAGCTCTGGTTTCCTTCTCTTCACTGTTGGTTCCGAAAATATTTCACTTTATTTCACTTTGGGTATCCTCTACTTCTTCTTTCATTTTAAGGCCAACTTCTATCAGTTCTGAGTATCTTGATGCTTACCAGTGTTTTGAACTCTGCATCAGATAGGTTGACCATCTCATTGCTTAGCTCTTTCTCTTCAGTTTTGCTCCATTTTTGTCTTGGCACACCTGTTAGGTTGTAAGGGGGCAGGGCCTTAGGTATTCACCAGGCAGGGCAATCTCTTAAAGATTTTATTCATTCACTTATGGAGACAGGGGAAGGGAGAAAGAAGGAGAGAGAGAAATATCCATGTGTGAGAGATATACCTCTTGTACTCTGCCAGCTGAGGACCCAACTGGAAATCGAACCAGGCCAGCACTGAAACCAGTGAGCTACACCAGCCAGAGGTAATTTTTTTTTGTTATCTTATTTCTCTAATTCTTCTATAACTGGTTTTATTCCTTCTAAGTGACTTTTTCACAACTCATATACTTTTACACTTATCTTTTCTTTAAAAATGTAAGTGCCAACTCTCCATACATCAATTTTTTTATAGCTCAAAATGCTTTAGGCTGCTGCCGCCTCTCCTTCTCCTCCCCCGCCCCCGCCCCCCCCCCCCCCTTCTTCTTCTTTTCAGAAGGCACACAAGTACCAAATCGGGGGGCTTTTTTCTCCAAATAAGGGGCCTTTTTCTCCAGGAAACTCTACAAACATTCTATCTTTGATACAGAATATGGTAGTCTTTTATTTGCACAGCGTCTCTTCAGTAGGTTAGAGGCAGTCTCAGGAGAAAGAACATATGTTCCTCAGTCAGAGGGCCTATCTATCTAGGAACTGTAGAGAAAGTGACACAGAAAACCAACAATCTGTTGATCTGTCATCCGATGGAAAGTAAAACATTTCCAGGAAACTGCAGAGTAAGGAGCTCCAGTATGTATCAGAAAAGGTAAGGCTATTTTCTTAGAGTTTTTGATACATACGGTTAGTTCATCAGTTCCCACCTTTGTGGTTCCCCACCTTTGGGATTCCTTCAATTGACCAATTAGCTAAAGGTGAAGCTTTAGTTCTTAGCTAAAGGTTTTTAATATAAGTTTAGGGCTTACGACTCTATAACACATCCCTGTATACTGTGTGTTCACCACCCCAAGTCGTGTCTCCTTATATCACCATTTATGCGAGGTGTTTTGTTATGTTTTCCCGATTTTGTTTGTTTTGCTTAACACCTTCACCTTTTTCACCCAGCCCTCCTACTCCCTCCCCTCTGACAGCTATGGGTATATTTTGTTAATTTTGTTCATTAAGTTCCACATATTTGTTCTGATTCACTTCTTGAAATTTCTACATTCTACGGAGTCCTTTTCTACAAACCATCTTCTAATGTCTTAGCTCCTTTCACTAATAACATACAGCTTTCACTTATTACAGTTTCCATGGAAAAAGCATATGTGCATCATAGTCAATCCACTAAAGAAATTGCAAAGACTGTATTAATTGGCTTGGGTTGGCATTACAAAATACCACAGGAAGGGGGATTCTGCCTGGTGGAGATGTAGGACCAAGGTGTGGGCAGGTTTGGTTTCTTCTGAGGCTTGTCCTTGGGTTGCAGCCATCCCTGATATCTTCTTGTTACGGAACACCAGTCATATGAGTTATAGCCCCACCTTTGTGACCTCATTTAACCCCAGGCAGGAAACACAAAACGAAAGGTCGCCAGGTTTCATTCCTGCTTAGGGCACATGTCGGTTCCATTCCCAGTCGATTTTCCAGGCCAGGTCCCGGGTGAGGGGTACGTGAGGGTCAACCACGCGTTGATGTTTCTCTCCCTTCCCCCTCCCCCCCCCTTCTCCCTTCCCCTCTCTAAAGAGAGGATGAATGAAATCTTTGGGAGTGGGGAGGGGGAAGAAGGAGTTCTTGCCATTTTTGACAGCATGGATGGAACTGGAGACTACTATGCTAAGTGAAGTACATGAGTCAATGAAAGACAAATACCATATGATCTCACTTATAAATGGAATCTAATGAACAAAATAAACCAACGAGCATAGACATATAGAACAGGCTGACAGCCACAAGAGAGGAAGGGGGTGGTGGGGACTGGTAGAAAGAAGATGAAAGGTAAGTCAAAGAACATATATGCCATGTGGAGATTGACTGTGGGGCTGGGTGGAAAGGGGCAAAGGGGGGTGGGGGGGATTGGGGCAACTGTAATGGAATAAACAGTAAGACATGTAAACAATATATTGGGGAAAATATTTTGGAAAATCAAGAAAGACCCCAAATTATCTCAGGGTCTAAAACCACAGGCATAATAAAGTATGGCCCTGGCTCGTGTGGCTCAGTGGGTTGGGCATGATCCAGAAGACTGGAAGGTCACCGATTCGGATTGTAGTCCGGCCACATGCCTGGGTTGAGGGGCAAAGCTCCCCGTTGGGGCCATGCAAGAGACAACTGACCAATGTTTCACACGTGGATGTCTCTCTCCCTTCCCCTGTTTTATATATCACAAATTAAGTCATAGAAAGCCATATCTGTCTATATCCATATATGTCTTTTACGTGTGATCTTAAATACCAAAGTAAAGCTAGTATAGGGTTCACATACTCGGCCCCTAAATTTGACACAAAGCTGTTAAGGCTCACTGGCTCGATTGGAACAACCTCTACAGAAGAGAAGAGTCCACTGAGTACGGGAGCGAAGCATACTCAGGAGTAAAACGCACTAGCGAGTTCTTCTCCCGCCTAGAACGTGAGTCTGTAGTTACTTACAGTAACTACTGCAAAGGCCAAAGTCTACGATAAAGTGCAGGTGCACAGCTACGTACAGCTAGTATAAGGGCGGGAAGTCGTACACTTCACGTGGTGTTGCTCCTCCCCTCAGCGCCCCCAATACCCAGTTGACAGCACGTGTGAGTCGTCGCGTCAGGTGGCATGCCCCTTTCCCCGGGGAGTCCCGCTTTCGCTCGCGTCTCCAGTGCAAAGCGACAGGACACCAACACACACTGAGTAGGACTCAACGGGAGACGGGGGCGTAGCAAAGGAGCACGAAGAGAAACACACACAGAAAACAGGCTGGCGAGGTTCTGTCTTTAGGACACCATCAAGCCAGGGGAGAGCGCGAACGCAGTCCCCCACTACCACAAATTATGCAGTCGAGTTTCCCACATTTGGGGAAATCGCAGGGGTCAGCACATCCGGAGTGCAATGGATAAGCCTCGCCCTGGGAAAACCACCTTCGTGATCATGGTATCTCCCCTGCCAGGTAAGTATGAGTTGCTTTGCTCGCCTCCCTGCGAACCCTCACGCTCGCCTCCCTTTACACCCGCGGTGACTTTCCTCACGCCCCACACCGCCCCGCCCTCGCTGCCTGAGGGTCCCTCGCTCCCAACCTGGCCCGTGGCGAAAACAACCACTGCGGCGTTTGCTTCTCGGGGCGGGGGGGAGCGGTGGGGGAGGGGGCGGCGGGTCGTGCAGGCGCTGGCGGGGGAAGGACAGGCAGCCTCTGCGCTCCTGCTCATCTACATACACCACGCCCTTGTCGTGACGTTCCGGGCGCCTTGCCTTCCATTCTGCCGCCCGCGGGGGCGCGCGCGGCTGGCGGTGAGGCCACCACACCCCGGCCCGAGAGGACCGGATCCCGCCGCAGCCTGCGCCCAGCACTTACGGCCCCACCTTCGGCGCAGCAAAAGATAATTTCGCCCTATTTTTGTCCCCGCCTGCTGGAACTCATCTTCAAAGTAATCGAAAAGTCAGGGAAGGCCTTTTTGCCGGTTGACATTAAGTGCTAAGTGGCTTAATAAGAAATCGTGATAATGTTTATTTACGGGGTCTTTCTGGGTCAAAGTGACGCAACGTGCTTCGGAATATGTGGTAGCCTAGCCTAGCAAGGCGGAACGACATACCAGGATTCTACATTTTGTAGAAAGAAAATCAGGTTGAAGCGCTGAGCGATCCCCCTTCAACCACAGCCAGGCGTGGGGTGGGGGTGGGGGGGGGTCTCCCGGGAAACCCACTGGCCAGGGTCAGGCGCCCTTCTGCCCCGGCACGCGCAACACGGTGGCCCCAAAGTGCCCCCTGGTCCTTTCTGACTTGGACTCTGCCAAAGATGGACACAGCAGACAGTAGTGAGTGGTGAAACGGATTTCTTTCAGTAACTACCGACAGGGTGGGAAAAGCCGAGCTCCATTCCGATTAGTGCAGAGGTGATCCAGGCGTCTCTAAAAAGGAGAATGGGGGGTGGGGGAGAGCTCAGTAGAGTCAGGGAAGTGAAGAACTACAAGGGTGGGTCCGTATAAAGGCAGTTAGGCCAGCCGTGTTTGTTGGCAAGCAGTGATTGAAGTTAGGACTGTGTCCTCCCAGAGACTGGGAGACAGGCTCTGTCCTTCCCGGATTGCATTTCAAAGGAGTATAAACCTCTAGGACTTTCTCAGGCAGGCATTTAATGGGGGGATGGGAGGTCCTTCCTAGGGACAGGACCTGATGCCGCTGGGGAGCCATGCTGGAGGCTAGTCAAGGCTCTTGCTGCGGGGAAGCGCTTTGGGTGGGGTGCTATATGCTGAGAGTTCTGCAGTCGGCAGCTTAAGGAATTCTGTTTTGTGATCAGATAAGATGACTGCACTCCCCCTGGGTGAATCCTGGCCCCTTCTTTTATATGCTGATCTCCTCTTTCACGACACTGAGAGTTTCTCCATTCAACAGTTGTGTATTGAGTGCATACACCGTGCCAGACACTGTTCGGGAATTTGGTACCATAAAGCCCTCTTGGAGTGGGGTGGGAGAAAATCGACAATGGATACATTAGGTAAATTAATTAGTGCGTTAGGTGCTAAGAGCGATGGAACAAAGGAAGGAAAAGGAGGGAAAGGGGATCGGGAGTTGCAGTAAGGGGCAGGTGGCTGTGTTAAACCGGGTGGTCAGAAGAGGCCTCATTGAGAAGGCGCCATGATGAGGTTGTGGAGAAAAGGGAACCCTAGTGCACTGTTGGTGGGACTGCAGACTGGTGCGGCCACTGTGGAAAACAGTATGGAATTTCCTCAGAAAACTAAAAATGGACCTGCCTTCGGACCCAGCAATTCCACTGCTGGGACTATACCCTAAGAATCCTGAAACACCTATGCACCCCAATGTTCATAGCAGCACAATTTACAATAGCCAAGTGCCGGAAGCAACCTAAGTGCTCATGGGTAAATGAATGGACCAAAAAAACCCGGCCGGTTCACACAGTGGAACACCATGCAGCAGAAAGAAAGAAGGGGCTCCTACCCTTCATGACAGCATGGATGGAGCTGGAGAGCCCTTTGCTAAGTGGAGTAAGCCAGGCCGCGAAGGACAAATACCATATGATCTCGCCTACAAGCGGAACCTTAGCAACAAAACAAACAAGCAAGCAAAATAGAACCAGAGACATTGATATGGAGAACAAACTGAGAGTAACCAGAGGGGAGGTGGAGGGGCATAAAGGGGGAAATAAGGGGAAGGGTCGTCAAGGAACAGCTATAAAACAGGACCCATTGACAAAGCCAAACGGGGCGGGGTAGGCTTGAGGGTGGGGGTGGGTGGGGCGGGGGAGAGCGGTGGTGGGAAAATGGAGACAACTGTACTTGAACAACAATAAAAAGAAAAATGAACAATCTTAAAAAACGAGGGAGAGAAAGAAGGTGCCATGTGAGCAAGAGACCTGAAGAAGGTGAGGGAGTTGGTCACCGGGACGTCTGGGGGAAGGGGCATCCTTAGCGCCCAGATCGGCAGGGGCACAAGCCCAGGTAAGGCTGTGTTTGGAGAACAGCACGCAGGCCCTGTGTCTGGAGCAAACTTAAAAAGAGTCGCACAAAATTAAGTCAGAGAAGTGACTAGGTGAGGGCAAGGTCACGAGGACCTCGTAGGCCATTGTAAGGCTATTCCAATCTGAGCGAACCAGAAGGCTTTGAGCACGGGGTGGCAGGGCCCACAGCAGGGAGCTCGCTCAGGAGACTCACAGGATCCGGGCAAGACGACGCTGGCGTCTGCATTTTTGGCACAAGGATAAATTTGAACTGAAGGCACTTAAAAACCAGCAGGTGGCTTGGCGGTCGGCAGCCGCCTACCCGTGCCGGTGCCGCCGAGGTCTCCTCCTTCCCCGTGGCAGGCCTCCGCCCGCCGCCCGCAGCCGCTTCCCCAGCGCCGCTCCCCTCCTCTCCCCCCCCCCCCCCCCGCCGCGTTCCTGCCCGCTTTCCGGCCGCGGATCCGACCGCTGTGGTCACCCCCGCCCCGTCACCACCACCCCCCCCCCCCTTGCAGAAAGGCGCACAGGGAGGGGAAACGAGGCAACAGGTGAGAGTCCGGGGCCAGGCGTCCTGAAACATCGTAGTTGTGGGGCGCCCCCCCCCGCCCCCCCCCCCCCCGGCCCGCTGAAGATCCTCTCGGCCCCGCCGGGAAAGGGAGCGGGGGCGGCGCGTGCTCGGCTCCCTTCAGAGCGCCAAGCCCAAGGCCGGTCAGACTGCGGGCGCCGCTCCAGCGTCTTGGCGTCCGTCACGGCAGGAGAAAGTGACGGCCCGGCCGGGGCAGCGTGCGCCCTTCGATAGCTCAGCTGGTAGAGCGGAGGACTGTAGGCTACGTTTGTGTGGACATCCTTAGGTCGCTGGTTCGATTCCGGCTCGAAGGAGATGCCTGACGTTTTTTCCTCCACGAGGAAAGGCACCCCCCCCCCCCCCCCCCCCCCCGCCTGGCGCCCAGGCCCGGGGGGTTCTGACCAGATGTCTAACTTTAGCTCTGGGCCCTCAAGGCTGAATCGGCAGGGCCTGACGGGAAAGGCCTGGAGGTCCAACCAGAGAGGGCACCCAGGAAGTAAGGGGCTGTGGGTGGGGGAGCGTGCATACAGAGGCGGCCAGGGAGTGAGGGGTCCTTGCTCTCTTCCCCGCTGAGGGGAGGAAACTCCGGAGGTTGGATGTGCAGTGGGAGCGCACGCCAGAAAGGACTGGAAGTGGAACCGCAATGGGAGGGTGGCTCTCTGAAGCTTCGGCTGCCCAGCGTGTGCCCTGCCCCGACCCCTGAGGCCACAGTCATAGTCGGTTCTGGTTCTGCCTCTCAAACTGGAAGCTGCGTTTCCCCACCACGTCTTCCTTTCCTGGCGGGCTGATTCCCCAACCCCCGGGAGTTTCAGCCTTCCCTGCTGCTGTCCCACTGTTAAGACGCTCTGAGTCCGAGCCTTGCGGTCTCCACGGGTTCGCAAGGTCATACCATTGCAGTCTGACAGGGGACCCTCTGTCAGAGGACATTCTATTGCTCTGCAGCTACAGAGAGACCCCGGCCTCCAATGCCACCACCTGCGGAGACCAGCGGACAGGGCCAAAGACGGAACCTTAGGCCTTCACTGGATGTGGCCCCCGGGGAATGTGGAGGTGTGGAATCCTTGGGAACCTACCTTGGGTTCCTTGGGGGGGGGGGGGGCGGTGCGGGTTGGGGGGGGGGCGGAGTTTGATGTCCAGCACCCGTGAATGTGTGCCTGGGCATGGCCGACTCTCCTTCCTGTCTGGGGTGTAGCTGAGAGTATGAGGGAGCCTCCAAGGCGCTGCCCCTCATCCTCAAAGGTGCAGAGGTGCCTGCCGCCCAGTCAGAGGGTGGCGACACATTTCGGTATGGCTTGCGATGCTTCTAAGTGGGACGGACTTTCGCTGGGTGATTGAGTGGTCTCGGGATGGTGGGCCCAGGTCTGTAAAACACATGGAGCTGGGGCAGGGAGAGTCCAACCCGGACACCGATGTTTTCTACCTCTCCATCTCAGACCTCAGGACCTCTTCAGGAAGCCACAGAAGTTTGACCTGTATTTCAGGAATCAGCAGCCTCTGCCGAAGGAATCTGGGTGAGTGGGCAAGAGGAGCGGAGCTAAGCCCCCAGACTGGCCAGAGTGCCTCAGGAAGCCCTGGGAGTGGTCTCCCCGGCTAGCCTCATATCGTTTCTCCATCGCTTCCCCATAAGCCTCACTGGGCCGCAAAGCGAGCTTAGGCCATTGTGGGCAGGAGGGTTGAGGGGCAGGCACATCAGCCCCAGGAGGGGGGACGGGCTGGGGGGGTGGGTGGGGGGAGGAGGCCAGGGGAAAATAGGGGCTGAGCTTTGGAACATGTAGCTATGCTAAAAAGTAAAGAAATGTACAGTGACTGATGTGGTCATGCCCAGAACACAAGAGCCAGTTTTAAAGGGTTTCCCACTGGCCAAATCGAGTTAATGATAATGGATTATAATCCACTGAATAAAATAGGTACGGGGCCTAAAAGCAATGACACACCAATGTCAATAAACACTAAGGACTAGATCTTGGTCTCTAAATACCGTTCTCCAATCAAAGAAACCAGGACTCTTTGGAAACCTGCCTAGCCTCACTTCTTTGGGTTGTCATTTTCCCATGGGGGCTCCCACGTACGTGTAAAAATCTGTATGTTTTTCTCCCATTAATGTGTTTCAGGTCCTTTTTAATTCCCAGGCCCCGTTGGAGACCCTAAGAGGGTGAAAGGGAAGTTTTGACTGCACTACCGCTTGACCCAGGACGAAGCAATGGATGAACAGAAGGTATGTAAGAAAAACGAGGTCCTTTCCCTTGCTCTGACGTCTGTACAATGATCACATTCTCCTACGGTGAAGGGGTGGAGGGGAGGCTAGGTCGGAGGCTAATTCTGTGGACCAGAGGATCCTCTCCCTGAGATCAGGGACTGTATAGCTTTTACTTAGGGGTTCAAGCAAATGCTGTTGAGAGACATCACTGATGAAGCTGATCAAGGGAGTGTTCCCAATTCCGTAATTTCTCTGCAGGAAGGACCAGTGTTACTAATCTGATCTGGACTCAAGAAGGAGTGCCGTGACCAGCGCGGGGGGGGGGGGGGGGGGGGGGCTGGGGAGGTACCTGAGTGGGGGCCACGGGAGATTAGAAAGGACACAACACAGACGCTTTAAGGCAAAGCGGGGACCAGGTGGGACATCGTCCTCTGATGGGGAGACAATGAGCCCTGAACATGGTCTCCGCGTTTATTTTATAGGGGTTGGTTAGACAGAGCTCAAGGACGTTTTGCAAATTTAGGGACACGCTGCAGGAACAGATTGTCCCGTCCCCAGGCTATCTAACTGATATATGTGTTTTCTGCAAAAGTTCCAGCGCATACAGCTGAAGCTTGCGACTATGTATTTCATTCTCAACCCTCGCAGGTTCTGGCTGTGTCAGCTGCTGGCTTGATCCGCCCTGCCAGGTGCAAGCAAGTCAAGTGCGGCTTTGTTAAGTACTCCACTTTGGCTATGACGCCAGCCTTCACCGTCTCCGGGGGGAGAACCTGGGAACCTGCCGGAAGCGCTGTCTTCTCCTTTTTTAAAGCCTGAGATCAAGAAATTGACTCACTAAGCATATTAAAAGCTCGTTACAGCCCTGCACTAGGAAGCGATCAACAGAACAGCCAAGAATCCCCGGTCGCGGGGAATTCACACTCCCGTGGGTAAAATTAGAAAACTGAAGTCGATGTGTTATGTCAAAATCAGCGTTTCTCAAACTTCATTGTGCATAGCAGCGATTTCCCTTTTCTCTTTCGTGACCGTGTGACTGTACTTGACATTCTTTGTAAAAACTTAATCCTTACCGTGTTCTCTCGCCTTACCACTCCGTGACTTACACCACCGGTGAGAGCCACAAGGACTTTTAAAACTGACATACACCCGGCTATTCAGTCCTGGGCACTGATGGTCTTCTCAAGGGGCCCGGTGGAAACAGTGACCAACAATCAGCACCCGGGGGCCACGATGCGTTGAGAAAATCACGCTTACCCCCTATTTTCGTCTTCCCCCAACTCCTCCGTTGAGTCTAACGAGCAAAGTCCTCAAGAGACCGCTGGCACAAACACACGTGCACGGGGAAAAAGACAAATGGGAAGCAGAGGCCCCAGTTCCCCCGGTTCGCGCAGAAAAAGGAAAGAAAAAAAAAAGACCCGGGGGAAGGCCACTAAAGAGAGAAAAAAAAAAAAAACAAAAAAGAAAAGCACCCAAACAGCAAGTAACGCCGGTAAGGATAAAAACTACCCGAGTCTGCCTGACATTGAACCTTCAGAAAGACCAGGGGAGAGCGCGAACGCAGTCCCCCACTACCACAAACTATGCAGTCGAGTTTCCCACATTTGGGGAAATCGCAGGGGTCAGCACATCCGGAGTGCAATGGATAAGCCTCGCCCTGGGAAAACCACCTTCGTGATCATGGTATCTCCCCTGCCAGGTAAGTATGAGTTGCTTTGCTCGCCTCCCTGCGAACCCTCACGCTCGCCTCCCTTTACACCCGAGGTAACCTTTCTCACGCCGCCTCCGCACCCTCGCCACCTGAGCGTCCCCCACCCTAAATCTGCCCACCGTGAGAACAACCTCGGCTGCGTTTGAGTCTCGGGGACGCGGGTCGCAGAGGCGCAGGCGGAGCGCGACCCGCAGGCTCTGCGCCCCTGCTCATCTGCATACGCCACGCCCTCGTCCTGACGCCCCGTGGTCCTGTCTTCCACCGGGAGCCCGACTCACGGGGACAGCGGTTGTGGCTCTTCTAGTTAAAGCAAAGGTTAGTTTGCAATTTATAGTTAGGTTGAGGAGTGCCATCTTTCTTACCTTTTTTCTAAAGTTTTTCGCAGTGGGAAAGTCAAAGTTTGGGGCTTATGGTTTGTCTTCTTTCTATGATTTTATTTTTGTCTGTATTCAGAGAGGGAGAGAAACAAACACCCACCGGTTGCCTCTCACACGCCCCTAACTGGGGACCTGGCCTGCAACCCGGAATGAACCCGCGACCTTTCTAGTCCCCACACCAGGCATGGATGTTTACTTTTTCTTGGGCTGCCTTTGTGGTCTGGAAGAGGTTAGGGCAGGTTTGCTTGACCTCTAGGCTTCTCTAGGTATGACTCATTGACTGTTCTTAAGGGGAAAAAGTAAATGCACTAGTATATGCAGTATGCTACCCTTTGTCTAGGAAAAAAATGTGAAAAATAGAAAAAAAAAAACCCAAACAACACAACCAAAATGACTAAAAGCAAGTACGTTGACTGTAAGCAAGCATCTTCAAGTCTAAGGACAAGAACTGCCGACAAATACTGAACTGTCCCATAGTGGGGTCGTTTTTCATAGCTACATGACTGTAACAATTCTGACAATGCTGTGCGTATTGCAGGATTGACTGAACGGGTAAACGGATGTTGGGACTCAAGTATGGAATGGGAGGGCAAGGAGGAACCACGAGGTGTTAAGTTGCAAACTGGAATTGGAGATATCGGTAGGGCCCTGCTCATTATTTTTAATAGGTATAGGTATGTGTAAGGAGTACATGTATTTCCTAGCTCTAGCCCCTGAAGGGGCCTAGAAGTGAAGACACCCAGTAACAATAAGCATACCCAGTACCCTGTTCTTCCTTTCCAAACGCCATTCCCCAATAAAAAGACCCAGGCTCTTTGGAGAAATGGACAATTTTCAAGAAGTCACCTTCCCTGTGTGAGCCTGGAACATCTTGTGCCAGAGAATAAGGAAATGCTCCAAAAATTGTACGAACATCTCAAAAGGTAGCTAAACTTCAAGGGGCTTTCATGGGCTCAACCTGACAGCATTTGAATATCAAAAGAAATAAAAACAGTTATGGATTATAAACAACTGAATAACAACCACGAGTTCATATTAATTGTACATAAGGGAAGGAGGGAAAGTTCTTCCTTACCGTAGACCGCCAACTAATAAATGTACAATGAATGATGGGATTAGAAAATCAGGATTTGGTTAAAAACTATTGTGCACAAGTTTGATAAGTAGCTGAATACTTACACATTATCTGCACACAAATTGCTGAATAATTACACAGGGCACACCTGGTAAACACCTCCAGCGGCAGGAGGTTGCAGGGCTGGCTCCCGTGCACCCACCACATGTGCTGCTGCAGCACCCTCCCAGACTGACTCTGGACTTGCTTCGGCTAATGGAACATTATTATTAGGAAACGTGATGCAAGCAGAAGGTCGAAAAGCATTTTGTCATTGGGACTTGCTCTCACTTGCTGTCCTGCGACCACCCTGAGAAGAAGTCTAGGTTGGCCTGTCGGAGCCCGTTGGAGCAAGCCTGGGTTAGCCTGTTGATGGAGATGAACCATGTCAGCTGAGGTCCCTCAGACTGACCAGGCCCCAACTGACTGCAAGCCAACTGGCAGCAGTGTGAGTGATCCCACTGGAGACCCAAAGAACTGCCCAGCTGAGCCCAGCCAAAACTGCTGATCCAAAGAATTGTGAGCAAATAGAATGGTCGTTCTTTTAAAGATTTCATTTATTTACTTTTAGAGAGGGGAAGGGTGGGAGAGAAACATCAATGGGCTGCCTCTTACACCCCCTCCCCACCCCCCCACCCCCCGCCCACCTCGGACCCACCCACAACCCAGGCATGTGCCCTGACTGGGAACTGAACCGGTGACCTTGTGGTTTGCAGGACGACGGCCAACACACTGAGCTACACCCGTCAGCGCGAATAGTCATTATTTTAAATAACGTAAGTTTTACGGCCGTCTGTTACACAGCAATGGATAACTGATACGGCACCTTAACCAAGTAACCAGTGTTACCACCACTAATAATTGAACAGACGGACTTAATGCATAGCGCCAAAATGCGATGCCCAGAGAAGGGCACTCTATTAATTTTTTAGGGCTGCCCAAGTACAGGCATACCTCGTATTTTGCACCTCAATTTATTGTGCTTCACGGGTGTTGCATGTTTTAACAATAGACGGCAAGACCATCCACCAGCACGAAGATTATGACTCGCTTTTTGTGATACTTGCTTTCTTACTGCAATGGAACCTGAGATATGTCTAAGGTATGCCTCTACCACAAACTGGGTAGCTGAAAACACCAGGTATTTTATTCTCTCACAGTTCCGGAAGCTAGAAATCCACAGTCAAGGGTGTTGGGCAGGACCAAGCTCCCGCTAAGGCTCTGGGGTAGAATCTTTCCTTGCCTCTTCCGAGTTTCTAATGGTGACAGCCAGTCCCTGGCTTGTGGTCACATCACTCCAAGCTCTGCTTCTGTCATCACGTGGCGTTCTCCCCGAGAGTCTCTTTCTTTTACATGGCTTATTCTTCCTATAAGGATGACAGTCACATTGGATCAGGGCCTGCTCTGGCAGCCTCACCCTAAACTTGATTGTATCTGCAAAGATCCTACTTCCGAGTAAGGTCACATTTGTAGGCACCAGGGGTTAGAAATTCAAGATAGTTTTTTGGAGGGACACAAGTCAACCCCCAACAGTCACAAAATCATGCAGGTGGTCTTCGTTTCAAATATGCACACCTGGATGTGATTATGGAGAAACACAGGACAACCCCCAAGTTGAAGGATACTCTACAAAATAACTGGCCTGCAAACAACGACCTGGAAGTGATAGGGGCTTAAGACTTGGAAATTTTTAGCTTAAGGTAAATAGCCATAAATCTAACAAGTAATGTGTATGTTAAGCTTTTGTTTCAGGAACTACAGATAAGGCCCATCCTGGCACCTGAGAAAAAGCAGCCGACCTCCTGGGGCTCTGGCTAGAGATTACCGCCTGGAGACATCCGTGCAGGGAACAAGCAGGTGACTCCCCCTCCCCCTGGGGGGGGGGGGCAGCTAACTGCCCAGGACAGAAATGCAGCAGCTGCTCAATTTCAAAGCTCTCGCCGACCCTCGTTTTTTTTTCCTCCCCCAACCCCCTTATAAAAGATCTGGCCAGGAAAGAAAGGGGAAGATGGTTTGTTAGGGTATGAACCCGCCATCTTCTCGGATCGCCGGCCATCTGAATAAAGCGCCCATAAAAGATTCAATCGCTGTCATTGCTTATTGGATTTGGTAGTGACAGGCAGCCCGAACGCCGGTGTCTTTTCCAGTTACATATTTTGGCGACTCCGAGCCGGGACAGACTTTGGGACTCTCCGGTAAGTCTGGGTGTTTGGCGGGGAGTCCCATTGGCTGCCTGGACTGAGGGGCCCTGGGGGTTTGGGGTCAGAGAATCCCAAGCAGCTGCCAAGTGATTTTACTTGGGGGTTCTCACCCCCTTGCTCCCAGCACCTCTCGTCGCGCATCACACTGGATTGAATCGTTGCACTTTCTGGTTCAGGTTGAAATCCCAGGTCACAATTTAGGTCATCTGTTCTGTTTGGGTACCGTCTGTTTGGAGCTCCGTCTGGTCCGAAAGGACATCTTTTCTGGTCCCGAAAGGGCATCTGTCTGGTAATATGGCGGGGAGTGGGGGGAACCCTCCGTTCCGAAAAACAGCCCGCTGGGGTGGGTTCTGGTAAATTGATCGACATATGAGCGTATATCGAAAGTGTATGTTGTTTTGTTGTAGTGCTGTTCTGTTTGTGTCCTGTATAACTTAGACTCAGGAGAGCGCTGGTCACCGAATGAGTCTTTAAAGTACCGTATTATACTGTAACTAGAGTTGTTTTGTCAAAAATCAGGGAAGTGGGACAAATTGCCTTATCTAGAAGTTTTTGGGTTTACATGATAAAAATGCACGCAGAGTTAAAAAAAAAAAAAAGGAGAAAGAGCAAAATCAGTTAATGGCTCAGAGAAAAGAGAATATACACGTGAAAGATAAAAGGTCAGAGGAGAGGGGCCAGGAAGATCTAGATATTATGACCGCTGCAGGCTGGTCAGAGTTCCTGCAGCCCCAGGGAACCCACTCCTATGAGTGAAATGGGAAAAGTGCACCTGAACTGGCGTCGCTGTCTTGAATTGGTCAAGGAACCAGATTCAGTGGAGGAAAAGCCCCTACCCGGGCAGGGCAATATCCTGTTTTGGAGACTTTCAGTGGGGGTAAGACCAGAAGGCCAGCCTACTAGATGTTATTTGGGCACATACTCTGTTTTCTACATTGGATCTGTTAAACTGGAAGAGCTCAACCCCTTCTTATGGACATAATCCTGCTAAAATGACTGATTTGGTCGCATCAGTTTTTTGCCACTTATCATCTAAACTGGGCAGACATAGGAGCCTTATTGAGTTCTTTGCTTCAGTAAGGGGGATGAGCAGAGGCTGGTGTTGGATAAGGCAAATGAAGAGGCTCGGAGGTTACACCAAGTAAACCCAGATGGGGCTCTGGGCCTTTCCAGGGCAATACCTGTAACTGAGCCCAACTGGGACCCTACTGGGGATGCCCTTTCTCTCTTAGAGCATTATAAGAGACACCTCCTTGAGGGAATGGGGAAAGGCACCCCCGAGCAGAAAAGTCTGAGTATGGTGCAGGCCGTGCAGCGGAAGTCCACAGAGGACCCCTCCCAACACCAGGAAACAGTTAAGGAGATTCCTGGGGATGGCAAGAGACTGCTCCATTTGAATTCCAAGCTTTGGGCTCACTGCTAATCCACTGTGTGAGGCTCTGAAGGGACCGGAATATAGCCCATTTAGAGTGGACAAAGGAGCGCACATCAGGCTTTTGAGTCCCTGAAAGTGCACCTGGCTTCAGCAACCAGCCTTTGGGGCTTTCAAACCTACTGAAGCCCTTTCAATGATATGTGTGTGAGAAACAGGGCGTTGCCCTAGAATTCCTCACCCAAATGCTTAGTGACATTTGCAGTCCATCGCATAATTGTCGAGGAAGTTAAATCACACTGTCCAGGGGTGGCCAGCCTGCTTGAGAGTGGCAGCCATCTGCGAGCTCTTGGAGGAAGCTGAAAAAGTTTGCCTTGGGGCAGCCTATGCCAGTTATGTGTCACAGCAAGTGTTGAGCCTGCTGGAGCAAAAGGGAAATATGCGGCTGACTGCTGAAAGAATGGGCAGGTACCAAGCCCTTTCTTCTCGACAATCCCAACGTCTCCCTCAAAACTAAAAGTAAAGTAATTCCTGCCTTTCTTCTCCCAGACCCTGACTCGGCTGCACTAATACATGACTGCGCTGAAATAGCTGATGAAGTGTATTCTAGCAGAACTGATTTACAGGACCATCCTTTAGAAGAAGCAGACTGGACTCTCTGTACAGATGGAAGCAGTTATATGGACAAAGGAAGCAGAGAGGCTGGGTGTGCAGTTGTGACTCTTCAAGGAGTAGTGGAGGCCAAGGCCCTGCCACCAGGAACCTCTGCCCAGAAGGCTGAGCCGATCGCATTGACGAGGGCACTGGAATTATCACAGGAGAAAGAGTAAATGTGTACACCGACTCAAGGTATGCCTTTTTGATTTTGCATGCACATGGTTCGATCTGGAAAGAAAGAGGACTGTTAACCTCCAATAAAAAGGAAATTAAGCATGCAGCCGAAACTCTAAAGTTATTAGAGGCTGTCCAGGCACCTTTACAGGTGGCCGTCATGCACCGCCCGGGGCATCAAGGAGAGGGAACTGAAGTGGCTAGAGAAAGCAATCTGGCTGAACGGGCAACAAAAGAGGCTGCTAAAGGAATATTTATGATGCCATTAGTACTTGTTCTGGACTTGTCAAAATTTGACCCTGAATATTTGGCTGCAGACTTAGAAAAAGTTAAGGAATGGAGTTTTAATGAAGAAGGTCCTGATAGCCAATAGAAAAGAATAAGAAAGGAGCTATACTGTTTTCCTGAACATTTAGTAGAGCCAGTCATAAAGCATTTGCACTAGGCCACACACTGTGGAAAAGACTCATCAACCACCTATGTCAACTGTGGCTCACAGGTCCCGGAATTTCTAAAGAAATAAGGAAGGTAATTGCTAGATGTGTTGTATGCCAGAAGAACAGCCCCCAAACAGAACCCCACCAAAAGAAAGAAGGAAAGCAATATCGAGGACAGTGCCCATTTGAGGACTGGCAAATAGGCTTTACCCAGATGCCAAGGCTCCGAGGGTGGAAATATTTGTTAACCTTTGTGGACGCCTTTTCAGGATGGGTAGAAGCCTATCCCACTAGAACAGAGAAATCTTCAGAAGTAGTAAAAGCATTATTGAAGGAAATAATCCCTCTCTTTGGTCTCCCTGACAGCATTCAGAGCAATAACGGACCTGCCTTTGTTTCAGAAATCACACAGAAGGTTGGTAAAATCTTAGGAATTAAGTGGAGACCCCAGGCTTCTGGAAAAGTAGGGAAAATGAACCACACCTTGAAGAAAAATATAGCCAAACTGTGTCAAGAAGCTCATCTTCATTGGGATCAAGCTTCACCTATTGCCCTGCTCAGGATAAGGGTGGCTCCTCGAAGTGGGATTCAGTTGAGTCCCTATGAAATTGTGTATGGGCGGCCATTTCAGCCTACAATAGGGGTAGGAGATATGTATGTAGATCAAGAAATGAAAGTAAAAAAATATGTGCAACATTTAAGTCAAACCCTAGCTGTAGCTAATGACTTTGCCTGTCTTAGGGACTTCTCTCCCATAGGTCCACTGCATTCGTTCAAATCAGGAGATAAGGTGCCACTCAAGGCCTGGAGGGCAGGATCCCCAGAAAATCAACTAGAAGAAAAGCGGACTGGACCTTGGGATATACTCCTCACCACCCGGACTGCAGTGAAGCTGGCAGGAATAAAACCCTGGACTCATCACACCAGGATAAAGAAAGCACCAGAGGAACAATGGATCGCTGAGCCTCAAGAAGACCTGAAAGTCATCTTTCGGAAAGTGACGTATGTTCTCTTCATTGCCTCCTGTTTAACCCCTTGTTATGGACAACTTATTCCATTCAAACGGGATGAAAACATCTGGGTATATTTGGCAAAAAATGTCCTGAATGTTTCTGACTTTTGTCTTGCAGGAGGAACTTATGTAGAACAAACTTTCACTTCATGTCTAATAGACATCGGTGCCCCTTTGGAAAGCCTTAGAAACTATACTGTGTTTAAGCATATTGAAAAGAAAATGACCTACTCTGACATTTATAATTGGGGACCGGTAGTAAATATAAAAGACAGGGAAATGTTTTCATTGAAAGTCGCTAATGTAGCCCCGGCTAGAGAATGTGTAATTTTTGTCAACTGCACTAAAAACTGTCTCGTGCTCTCAGCAGGTGTAAAAATGAATTGCACCACCACCACTGATGTATCTTATGCTTATGCCCATGTTAAGCTGCCAACAGGATGGTTCCTGATTTGTGGAATGACAGTCTATTCTTATTGTAACCGGAAAAGATACCGGGCGTTCGGGCTGCCTGTCACTACCAAATCCAATAAGCAACGACAGTGATTGAATCTTTGATAGGCGCTTTATTCAGATGGCCAGCGATCTGAGAAGATGGCGGGTTTATGCCCTAACAAACCATCTTGCTCTTTCTTTCCCAGCCAGATCTTTTATAAGGGGGTTGGGGGAGGGCAAACAAGGTGTCAGGAAAGCCTTTGAAATTCAACAAGTTGCCTCCGAGGGGGAAGGGGGAAGGGTAGTCGCTTGCTTCTTCCTGGTACGGACCTCTCCAGACGAGGTAATCTCCAGCCAGTGCCCCAGGAGGTCAACTGCTGAATCTCAGGTGCCAGGATGGGCCTTATCTGTAGTTACTGAAACAAAAACTTAACATACACATTACTTGCTAGATTTATGACTATTTACCTTAAGCTAAATTTTCCCAAGTCTTAAACCCCTATCATTATGTTCCAGCAGACAGCTCTGGGGGACCGTGCTCTCTGGGAAGACTGACGGTGTTTATGCCTCAGAAACCCCACTTAACCCGGGTTCGACGGGACGTCTCCCGTACACCTGATTGCATCAGTGACTTACACTTCTTTAGCCCTGCTGAATACGTGTCTTTAACTATATTTGTAATGTCCACCATGGTAACTTATTTAATGTAGAAATGAGCAGATTAGCCTGCGCTGTGGCAAAAGCTTTGCCACTTTGCAAGCCATCAGTGCCATTAGTCAAGAACTAAGACAAGTCAGAAAAGCAGTACTAGGTGATTGTGCAGCTATAGACTGCCTTATTATAAGCATAATCATGGATGTGAAAAATTTAAAAGGGCTCTGCTGTTTTAACTGATAGTTCACAGCTCATAGAACAAAAAGTAGAGCAAGTAAATAATGTGATGTCTAATGTAAAACAGGGAGAAGGATTCTTTGGCATTGATTGGTCTAACCTAACCTCCTGGCTGCCCAGCATATCTGGTCTTCGAGAAGCTTTTATTGTTTTTATCCGTGTCATTTTCTTCAGTATCATAGCTTGTTGCTATATACAGTATGCCTGCCCCCTTATGTAAGTCCGCAGTTAAGTGTGTTCCTAAAACCCCCGCTGAACAATCCAGCACCCAGCAACAGGCACGGCAACAAAGTGAATACTTCCATAGGAAGCTGATCTCAGAGAAATGAGATAGCTTAATACTAACGGTGGGGAATGATAGGGGCTTAAGACTTGGAAATTTTTAGCTTAAGGTAAATAGCATAAATCTAGCAAGTAATGTGCATGTTAAGCTTTTGTTTCAGAAACTACAGATAAGGCCCATCCTGGCACCTGAGAAAAAGCAGCCGACCTCCTGGGGCTCTGGCTAGAGATTACCGCCTGGAGACATCCGTGCAGGGAACAAGCAGGTGACTCCCCCTCCCCCTGGGGGGGGGGGGCAGCTAACTGCCCAGGACAGAAATGCAGCAGCTGCTCAATTTCAAAGCTCTCGCCGACCCTCGTTTTTTTTCCTCCCCCAACCCCCTTATAAAAGATCTGGCCAGGAAAGAAAGGGGAAGATGGTTTGTTAGGGTATGAACCCGCCATCTTCTCGGATCGCCAGCCATCTGAATAAAGCGCCCATAAAAGATTCAATCGCTGTCATTGCTTATTGGATTTGGTAGTGACAGGCAGCCCGAACGCCGGTGTCTTTTCCCATTGCAGAAACTAATGTGGGTTAAAGTAGGTTAGAGAGGCAGGACAAACGGTGGCTGGTGTAGCTCAGTGGATTGAGCGTGGGCCTCCAAACCAAAGGGCCCCCCGGGGTTCGATCCCCAGTCAGGGCCCATGCCTGGGTAGCCCGCCAGGTTCCCCCAGTTGTGGGGGGAGCACAAGAGGCAACCACACATTGATGTTTCTTTCCCTCTTTCTCCTTCCCTTCCCCTCTACTTAAAAAAAAAAAAAAAAAAAAAAGAATTCAAACTGTGAATTTGTGGAGCAAAATTTTAAAGAGAGAGAGAGAGAGAGAGAGAGACATGACGACTGAATACACTGTGTGGTTTTGAGGGATTTTCCTTTGCTGTAAAGGGCATCATAGGGACAGCCAATAAAAACTGAAGAATGTCCCCTTAGCTGGGTAGCTCAGATGCGTCAAGGTTGTGGGTTTGATTCCCGACCCCCCCCCCCCCAGGGCACATACGGGAATCATCCAATGAATGCATAAATAAGTGAAAAACAAAATCCATCTCTCTCTCCCCCCCTCACCCTTTCCTTTCCCTCTACAAAACCAATTGTAAAAATTGAAAATAGAAAGTTGAATAATGCCTGTAGTGTAAATAATAATAATAATATTGTATCAGTGTTAATTTCTTGATGTTTATAATTGCATTAGGGTTAGGTAAGAGAATCCTGTGGTTTTAGGAAATGTTACCGACCAAAAGTGGGGTTCGGCTGCTCGCCACCACCCACAGGCAAATTCCGGAGGCAGAGGTTTCTGGAGGGGGTGGCAAGCTCCCGCCTCAAAGCCCATCCCCTCCAGAACAACCAGAGGAAAACCCAGCCACCCTCTGCCAGACCAGCCCAAGGCTGCGTCCCGAGTTCCTTCTCCCACTTAGAAATACCGCCCCCCTCGGAAACCGCAGGCGACTGCCACACAATCATCCAGGTGCCTAGTTCCCGTCCGCAGTCCGGCGTCAGGCTCCTTCCTGGAGTCCCCCGTGTAGGGCCTCTGCCGCCATCAGCCACGTGGCTTTCAGGGCCAGAAAGGTCTCAGGAGCCCCCCGCCCCCCCCCCCCCCAATCTGCGGCCACCAAGTCCCCGAGGTGCGTCACAAAGAAACGTCTCCTCTGCCCCTTCCCTCAGTCTCTATAGCTCCCAACCCAAACTTCGGCGCGCTAGGGGAGGGTAGCCCCGCCCAACCAATCCGGTGTTTTCCCCACGCTAGACTGACGGGTCTTTCTCCCGCACAGCATTTCCCCGCTGCAGCCATCTTGACCTCCAAAGTACGTGCGCGCTGCTGCCTCCTGGGCTCCCACGTCCCACCAGGGTCGGGAAGGAAATAGGAGGGCTTTCCCCTTAGCCAGACATTCCACCGGACTTGCGCAGGCTCAGCGCAATGACTTCCTCCCGCAGGGTCCAGCGAGGAGGGAGGGGGTCTCGGCCCCTCCTCCCGCAGCTAGCCTCCTGCGGCTCCTCCCCTCTGAAATACACACGAAGAAAGGACACGTCCTGAAGCAACCGACAATCAAAAAGGATGCTACCATACGTATCCTGGGGTCTTCGCGCGGCTGGAACCTTCCCTGGCCCTCTAGGCCTGCCTCTTGCCTTGCTCTGCTCCAATTGCACTGACCATTCGGGGACACTCCACAGTTCAATCCTTCTGCTCACATGTAGGGAGGAAACACCATGCTAACCTCCACTCGATCTCAAAAAAGACTCTTGTATGGAAGAAAAAGATAAACCCGGGAGGCCTGAAAGAGGCAACCTAGCCCCCCCCTCCCCCTCAGGACGAAAGTGTGACATTTCTGTTCATTCGATTTTCAAAGGCAAGGAACACCCCTCTCCGACCCACAAGCCTGCCACAAGTCTGCCTCGTGAATGGAGCCTTGACCGGACATTCTGTTCAAGTTTTCCTTTCACTGCTGCGAGATTAGGTTACTACGTAGTATGAAAGACCTGGAATGAGGATTAAAACAGTTTCGTGTTAAATAGGTGACGAAACTCGGACTTTAGTATTTAATTGACACTCGGTTGCGCGCCCTTTTCGCTTTTAAAAGAAGGCGAGAGCCGGACTCCTGATCCATTGCCTCGGTGGGGCCGTGACCGTGACCGCTGGGCGCACGGTGCGGCGAGATCACGTCCTGTCGGGTCGGCACTCCTCGCCTTGCAGCCACCCATCCTCGACAGGCCCCGGGGAAAATGCAGGATACCGCGCCGCGAAGGTCACCATGCAGGGGGTGGGGCGCGGGTGTGCGCCTGTGCGTGTCTCGCGTATGCAGATGAGCAGGTGCGCAGAGGCTGCCGGTCATATCCCGTCTGCGACTCCGCGTCCCGCATCCCGAGACGCAAACGCAGCCGAGGTTGTTCTCACGGTGGGCAGGTTTGGGGTGGGGTACGCTCAGGCGGCGAGGGTGCGGAGGCGGCGTGAGAAAGGTTACCTCGGGTGTAAAGGGAGGCGAGCGTGAGGGTTCGCAGGGAGGCGAGCAAAGCAACTCATACTTACCTGGCAGGGGAGATACCATGATCACGAAGGTGGTTTTCCCAGGGCGAGGCTTATCCATTGCACTCCGGATGTGCTGACCCCTGCGATTTCCCCAAATGTGGGAAACTCGACTGCATAATTTGTGGTAGTGGGGGACTGCGTTCGCGCTCTCCCCTGGCTTGTCGGTGTTACAATGTTAGACTTCGGTTGCTTGCTCTTTTAGTATTCCGGTAGGCTTTTTTTCTTCTTCGCTCGCTTGTTGTCTTTAGCTATTGCATTTTCTCAGGAGGGGCTCCTACGGCAAAAGATTTCTTTTCCTCGCTAGTTGCATGAGTGAATAGACGTGTGGGAGTCTTTTCGCACCCCTGTCTGCCCCAGGGTGTGGGGTGTCTTTTCGGAACAAAAAAGGGTTTTTGGTTGGTGGTGGGTCGTCCAGACGAGGACTGAGAGCATGTAGGAAAACCTCGTCGGTGGAGGTGAGGTGTGTGGTTTCTCTGCCCCCAGACAGCTTAATATAAAGTTCAACTGAGACTGCACTCCCTGGTTGACAGGCCTGGAGTTGCTCCCTTATTCTCCCACACTCCTTTTCTCTTTAAAGGCGTGTCCCTATTCTTTCTCTCATTTTGTTTTACTTTTTTCTGCATAGTGCCCCCGCTTCAAATAAAGATCAGCTCAGGCTCAACTTGGGTGGTTTTACTGCGAAACATTAAGAATAGCCCTGGCCAGTGTGGTGGCTCCCTTGTTTGGATGGTACTCTCATAGAACGGAAGGTCGCAGATTCCATTCCCCGTCAGGGCACACATACCCAGGTTGCAGTTCGATCCTCGAGTGACGGAAAAACAACCAACCCATTAAGGAAGAATGTTGTGTAAGCTTTTCCAAACTAGGTGCTGCCAGTCTCTGAGCCTCACTGGTCTCCAGTACAGGTCTGACTCACTTTGTTTTGCAGTTTCTTCTCCTGCCATCCTCCACTCTCAACACAGCCCCTCATCGCCCTAGCCAGCATGGCTCACTTGCTTGGTCGTCTGCTGCAAAGCGACAAGTTGCTGGTTCGATCCCGGTCAGGGCAAATGCTTGGGTCGCGGGCCCTCCAGCAAGAGGCAACCAATGGGTGTTTCTCTCTCTCCCTCCCTTTCCCTTTCTCTTAAAAAAAAAAAAAAATCTTAAAAAGTATGTACATAAATAACGTAATAAAAGTTTCTCATCGCACATTCCCCTGGTTCCCACCCAACTATGGACTCCCCCAGGCTGGCTATTTTTATTGGGGCCAAACAAGCAGTGAGCTATGGGATACCAAAGTTTGTTCTGAAGATGCAAAGTAAAATCTTTCCTAAGTATGTCCTTGAGGGAGTGACATATTCTTTACCTAATTTACAGGATTTGCTTGTGAGAAGACCCTTGCCAAGTGCAGTGGTCAACTCATCCGTATATTAAGCAACCCTCTGCTCCCTGCCCCCACACCGCTGCTTCCAGTCTACCCCGACTCCAATTAGTGCTCTTCAAGTGTAAGGGGCCAAGGGATGCACCCTCCGCTCTACCTCCTTCCCCCCAAGGTCACCTTGGCACAAGCAGAGGAACTGATGGACACGTACAGGTTTTTGCCCTGTACTTGCGATTTCTTAGCATTTATAGAGCGCCTTCACATTTCCAAAGCACTGTACCAACATTTATTAATCCTCACAACACCCCTGTGAGGTAGGTCAATATGTCCTTCATAGAGCAACCGAAGCAGAAAGAGGTCAAGGGAACCTGCTTGAGGCCACAAGGGCACCCTGTGATGAAGGAACCCCACCGAACCCAGAAGCTGGGCTTCTCCATCCCACATCCACTCACTTGGTAAGCATTGCGTGGGCATATTTTCACCGGTGAAGGTGACATGAAGGACAAAACAGAGCTCTCTCAGTCAATAGAAAAATCAACAGTTCAAATGGCATCGGAGAACATCAGGTAAGGACCGAAACATTAACCAGCACGGCAGTGAGGCTGCCGGGGAAGACCGGAATCATCCTGACGAGCCTCGGGACCTGGGCCAGGCATTCTTCAGGATGGCTTGGGAAGACGTTTGCAAACTACGAAGGGTGACCAACCCAAACCAGCCTGTGGTTTCCAAAGGGGGGGAAACTTTAGAAGAAGACTGTGGTGCCCTGACTGGCGTGGCTTTGGTTGGGCGCCGTCCTGTGAAGTGAAAGGTGTGCTTCCATTCCCTGTCAGGGCACGCGCCTGGGTTGCAGGCCAGGTGCCCGGTTGGGGTGCCTCGATCAACCGATCGATCGGTGTTCCTCTTTCACGTCGATGTTTCTCTCCCTCTTTCTCCCTCCCTTCCTCTCTCTCTAAAAATAAAGAAAACCTTAAAAAGGACAATGGGAAAAAAAACCCAACCTCTCAATCTAATTTTTAAATAAGCACGGCATAACGTTCACTCACATTACAAGTGCTGTTCCCATAGCAGACTTCTCTCTCTACACACGGACCTATATACACTGGCACGACTACCAAAGGGCTCGGTGGCCTGCGTCACATGGTTCTTTGGCCACGCGCCGAGGGTGGAATCCAGGAAACCGTAACAGGCCATGTCGTCGGCTCCTGTATTTTAAAAAGAGCTGTCCTTCTGCCCTGACTGGCGTGCCTCAGTGGACTGGGTGTCCTTCCATAAACCGAAAGCGTGCCTGCCGATTTGACTCCCAATTCAGAGCACATGGCTGGGTTGGTCCCCGTTGGGGGTGTGCAAATGGCAACTGGTAACTCTTGCTCTCTCCCTTCCCTTCTCTCGGGGGTGGGAAAACAAGAAAAAAAAAAAAAAGAAAAAGAAGCTGTCCTCTCTATCCTGCCTCTGCCCAATTCCATCTTCTATGAAGGGCCAAAAGCATAGCAGCAGCTCATTCTTTTTCTAAAGGGATTGGTGAACTTGGTTCAATATGTCACTTTTAAAGGAAATACCAAAAAACTAAGACCTGCTCTGTAAATCATGACACCGGAGTAGATTTATTATAGCTAATCCAGATTTTAGAGTGATACAATGACACAGAGTTAAAAACCATCACTGTTATCACGGTTTATTCGACAATAGTTGGTTTAGTCTACAAGTTTAAGGCAAACATACTAATGCATTTGCTTTTCTTCAGAAATCATACTTAGAAAGATCACATAAAGTCTGTCCCAAAATTTCTAAGAAATATTCATTAATTAAAAATAAGTCTGATTAAGATGCTTTACCAGGATACATGAACAAACAAAAGGAAATGGCAATCTTTATCTTGTTTGAAGAATATATTTTGAAAGGGTTAAACTTCAGAAATCACTTAAAGGTAAATAAGATTGGCAGCCATAAGGAATACTATTCATAAAATAAACACAGTTATAGAGGCTACTTAAAAAAAGACTGGACTTTGGGCTTCTGAAAAGGAGGCGCGCACGAGCGACCACGACGGGCCCCCCGGGGGCGGGGAGCAGCAGGTGCAGGAGCGCAGTGGCGACCGCGGGCCCGCAGCACTCGTGGACCGCAGCGCTCCGCCGCTTCTCAGAAAGGAGAGGAGATGCACTTTGTCAGCTGCTGCTTTTGCTTCCAGTGAAAGAGTAAATGCCTAACATCATTAAGAAAACAGAAGTAAAGTCTGAAGGAAGGCAGCCCTTTTTAAACCGAGGGTGGAGTGTGGCCTATGTGTCTCCATTTAACACCGCCAGGCAGTTCTGCAGCAACTGCAGGTTACCCTGCAAAGGAAGAGAGACAGTCAACGATGCAGTTCAGACAGTTCGGAAGAGCCTTGTTGAAAAATACAAAGTGTTAGCAATCACGTAACTTTTAATTTGTTAAGATATAAGGATTCTGGAAATAGCTACTTATTATAACAAAGGTTCGAAGACATGAAGTTATATTATCTGTTTCACGTACTCTGTTTTCCACACACTAGATTCTTCAGTAAATTTCCATCTAGACCGACACGCGTGTTTTGATTTGGCACGTTTCAATGAGGGAGAAAACGTGCCCTTCGTGTCCAAGTTAAACTACTGAACATTTTCTGACTGTGAGACAGGCTCTCATCACTTTCCTTTAGCCATTAACGTACGTATCAGCATAGATTTATAGCAGTTTTTACAAAAAGAGTAAGATTACATACAAAAAGAATTAATCAAATTCATGTGCAACGACCCATTTGCAAAACATGTAAACCGCCACCCAAATTTAGAGACGTGTAAAGACAAATTTAGGTACGGGTTCGGGCAAAGTAGGTTTACAGCTGTGAATGCGCAAAACATTTTATTCTCGTATTGTTATTTGTCATTACTGTAGTGTTTTCCATACCAAGTGTAAACCTGCTTTTTTGCTCCACCTGAATATGCAGATGACATCGTACATAAATGGGGTGAAGGAAAACCTCTTTTTTTTAAATTAAAAAATATACATTTATTTTACTCTGCGAGAGAGGGGGAGGGAGGGAAAGAGAGAGGGAGAGAAACATCGGGTGTTTGTCCCTTGCACGCTGGCCCGCAACCCAGGCCTGTGGCACCCCCCCCCCCCCACTGGGAATCAAACTGACCACCTTTTGACTTGCGGGACAGTGCCTGACCACCTGAGCCCCACCGGTCAGGTCGGAAAACATCTTCCTTCAAGGAGAGAGTCAACCAAATGTATAATGAATGATGGAATTGGAAAATGACCATTAGGCAGCCATCATGACAGTACCTGATTCGGGCAAAAATCATCAATAGGTGCTAAAATGCCAAGGCTGCAGCCGTTAGCCACGTGCAGCTACATACAGTTTACATTTCTGTTCATCCAAAGTAAATACAAGCTCCGTTCCTCAGTGGCGCTGCCCACATTTCAAGTGTCTGATGGCCACACGAGGCCAGCGGCTACCACGATGGACGGTGGTGACTGAGTGATGAGACAGTTAGGCGATTAAGAACACTCCTTGATTCCAAAGCATAAAACAGTAACTCGCCACTGAGAAACCTGCAGATATCACTTGAACCAAATGATCCAAGTTATAAACGGCCCGTGCCTCATCACATAATGCAGTGAGAAGACACGAGCATCGCTTTTGTGGTATTTCTGCCAAAAGTGCGTAACCTAAACCCGATAACGAGACCCAAATTGAGGGGCATTCAGTAGGTCTACGCTTTCAGCAGCGGCGTCCAGTGTTGTGTAATACAGAGACTCGGGGACTTCTCCGGATTAGAGGGGTTTTAAAAGACGTGCACTGAAACGCAACACGGTATCTGGAGTTGTCTTTTGCTGTTAAGGACCTTACCGGGAGGACTGTTGGAATGCCAATAAAGGCCTGTGGATTAGATAAGCGTTGGATCAGTGTTAACTTTCTGATCTTTATTGCTGTCACGACAACTTAAAAGAATTATCTGGTTTTAGGAGATTCACACTGAAGTGTTTAAGAGTGAAGAGGCATCGTACCTGCAACTCACTCAAATGGCTTAAGGCAAAATGAGGTGCGTCCAGATGTGTGGGTGTGTCTCTGCCTGTCAGCGAAGAGGAAGGACAAAGCAAATGTGATCATCTGAACATTTGGGGAAATCTGGGTGGAAAGCAACCAGGAATTGGATTTTTCTTAGAACTCTCTGAAAGTCTGAAATTGAGTGAACGTACACATTTAACAATTTGGGGGGGGCAGCAAATCAACACACAGTGACACATGGTCTTAAAGGTATATTCCTTAAGCCGACTCTTAGTCAAAGGGTGCACACCCTGCACTGTGATACACGGCCACGCTGCCTCGCAAAAGAGCGTGCGCTGACCCACGCCTTACCAACGGGGCATTCGAGGGCTCACGTCACACCCCCCAGCCAGTGTCATCACTTTTTTTTTTTTACTGCCCTTGTCGTACATTCATACTTCGTTAGTAAAGAATCCGAAACTATTTTCAAGGACACAAATGCGACCTAACTAGGTTTCTGTTATGACAACATTTCAATGACGTGACAGCACATATCCCAGTTATAACAGATGAAATCCAAAGTAGCGTCAAACCATCTTGCTGTGAATGTAACTAATACCTAGTCTTTTTGGAATTCTGGGACTAAAACGGCACCCTGTTCAGACTTACAAATTCCTTCAGAAACCTCACACAGAGCAGGGTTTCTCAACCCCAGTCGCCCCGATCTTTTGGACCGTATAAGCCCTTCTTCCTGCGTGCGGCGTCCCTGGCCTCTCCCCACCCCCGGTCCTGACAACCACGAGTGTCTCCAGGAACTGCTAAATGTCTCCTGGGAGGCAACACTGAACATAAAGGACACATTTCAGAAAGGATTTGAAAAGGCGTAAAATCCAGAAACCAGAGGTTGACATCAATGTACGCTAGGAGTCAGCAAACTTTTCCTGCCAAGGGCTGAGCAGGAAACCTTTTAGACTTTGAGAGACACCGGGTCTCTCTCAACTACTCACCTTCGCAAAAGCAATCACAAAGCATAATGCATGAGTTTGGCTCTGTTACAGTAACATTTTATTTATAGATTAAATTCGAGTTTCATATAATTATCACATGCAATGAAACAGCTGTCTTCTTTTTGTAACTTAAATAACCATTCAAACACATAAACACCATTCCTGGTTGACAGGCTGTAGTTGGCCAACCCCTTCTCGATCGGGAACAAAATCCTCGGTAGCTTATAACCTCTTTCGGAACATCAGAAACCAACACGGGGCTCGGTAAATACACACCATGCCAAGCTTATCTAAACATTTTCTTCTTCTTTTTAAAAAATATTTTATCGATTATGGTATTACAGTTGTCCCATTTTTTTTCTCCCCTTTATTCTCCTCTGCCCTGCACCTCCCTCTCCCACTGGCGCTCCTCACACCCCCTTACTTAGTTCATGTCCATGGGTCGTTTGGCTTCTACATTTCCCATGCTGGGAAATGCATTTCCCATGCAGGGGGAGGTCCTTAACCTCCCCCTGTCTGTGTTGTACCTACCATTTATGCTTCTAATTCCCGGTACCTTTCCCCCCATTTCCCCCCTACTCCTTCCCGCTGATAACCCTCCATGCGATCTCCAGTTCTGTGACTCTGTTCCTGTTCTAGTTGTTTGCCTAGTTTGGTTTCGTTCTTTTTTTTTTTTTAGGTTCAGCTGTTGACGGTTGTGAGTTCATTGTCATTTTAATGTTCATAGTTTTGATCATCTTCTTTTCCTTAGATTAAGTCCCTTTAACATTTCATATAATAAGGGCTTGGGGATGATGAGCTCCTTTCTCTTGACCTTATATCCGGGAAGCACTTTATCTGCTCCCCCATTCTAAATCATAGCTCTGCTGGATAGAGTAATCTTGGATGTAGGTCTTTGCCTTTCTAGACTTCAAATACTTCTTTCCAGCCCCTTCTTGCCTGCAAGGGTTTCTTTTGAGAAATCAGCGGATGGTCTTATGGGAAATTCTTCGTAGGCCCTTTTCTCTTGCTGCGTTTAAGATTCTCTCCCTATCTTTCATCTCGGGTGACGTAATTCTGATGTGCCTCGGTGTGTGCCTCCTTCGGTCCAACTTCTTTGGGACTCTCTGAGCTTCCTGGACTTCCTGGAAGTCTATTTCGCTCGCTGGCTTAGGAAAGTTCTCCTCCATTCCTTTTTCAAATTAGTTTTCCATTTCTCGCTCTTCCTCTTCTCCTTCTGGCACCCCTATGACTCGGATGTTGGAACGTTTAAAGCTGTCCCGGAAGTTCCTAAGCCTCTCCTCATGTTTCTGAATTCTTGTTTCTTCACTCTGTTCTGGTTGAATGTTTATTTTTTCCTTCTGCTCCAAGTCATTGATCTGGGTCCCGGGGTCCTTCCCTTCACTCTTGGTCCCCTGTATAGTTTTCCTTATTCCCTTTGCAGAACCTTCACTTCTTCCTCCATTTTGTCACCATACTCAATCATTTCTTGAGCATCCTGATGACCAGTGTTTTGAACTCTGCACCTGATAGATTGGCTGTCTCTTCATCACAGTTCTATTTTTTGTAACTTTGATCTGTTTTCACTTGGGCCATATTTCTTTGTCTTTGTGCACCTGATATGTTGTAAGGGGTGGAGCCTTAGGTATTCACCAGGGTGGGGAAACCCAGTTTGCTGCATTGTGTTGCTGCATTGTGTGTCTGTGGGTGAGTGGTCCCTAAGGGAACAATGTTGCTTGATCAACTCTCGGTTGGCTTTCAGTCACTTCCCTCACTACCCACAAGCACGTTGGGCCCTTCTGGTGTAGATTCCCAGGTGGGTGGGTTTGTGTGTGTTCTAGGACCCTGTGGTTCTCTCTAACGAGCTCTCCTGTGAGGCTGGATGTTTCTCCTGTTGCTGCAACCCCCACAGGTTTTTACTGCCAGAGGTTTTGAAGCTTTATTTCCCCACCATGGAACCCTGGGTTGCATGGTCTGTTTCACTTCCTAGTTGTTCCTCCCAGTTTATCTGCACACAAATGTGGGACCACCCAGTCCACCAGCCGCCGCCTTGTTGCAAGTCCTCTCTGCCCCAGCTGCCTGTCTCCGCTCGCTCCTACCTGTCTGGATGAATGTTTCTACTTTAACTCTTTGGTTGTCAGACTTGCAAACAGTTCAACTGTCTGGCAGTTCTGGTTATTTGTTTTTAAATTTATTGTTGTCCTCTTGGTTGTGAGAGAAGGCAAAGTGTATCTACCTATGTGTCCTTCTTGGCCAGAAGTCTAAACATTTTCTTTTTCTTTTTCTTTTTTAATCATTGTTCAAATACAGTTTTCTCCTTTTTACTCCCAATCCAGTCGCCCCTAAACATTTTCTTTTGATAGCGTTATTAGACCAAGAAATCAGATAACATATATCTTGATTTTAATGAAAAATTTGGTTCTTGGATAAAATCAAGAGATGATAGTTGATGATACTGTACTATAAACAGGTGAATTCATAACTATCTAAATAACTGTAACCAGAAACATTCAGGCTCTTGCTCCTTGGTAAACACATATCATTAGTTTTGGCTCAAATAAACTTAGAAAATTTCTCTACAGGTTTGGATATTCTCATATCGACATACTGTATTCCCTCTATGCCTGTTCTAGGTTGAATTGTGCCCTGCCCCCGGAAACAAACAAAACTAAAACCAAAGAATATTAACTAATAAGTTAATACCAATTAGTGCAAAAGAAAGGGAACTAAAAATTTAGCCTTTTTTGGTGCCTTGTACTTTTATAATTAGATTAACGAATATTGATCCCTTTGGTTCTGGATCATTCTTTTAAATTAAAATTTGGCCTTGACTGGTGTGGCTCAGTGGGTTGGGTGTTGTCCTACAAATTGAGAGGTAGCTGGTTCAATTCCTGGTCAGGTCACATGCCTAGGCTGCCGTCCAGGTCCCTGGTTTGGGCATGTAAGAGGCAACTGATTGACGTTTCTTTCCCTCCTCCCTCTCTACCTCCCCTCCCCTCTCTCTCTGAAAATAAATAAAATCTTTCAGAAAGTTTCAATAAAGACATAAAAGGCAAGTTCATACAAATTACAAATGTCAACCACTTTGTACAAATAATTAGTATAATAGTAAATGCTACATGATCAAATCCTATTTTTAAAAGATATGGGTGCTCTGGTCTAAAACTACCTATCTAAAATGTAACAGCTATAAATAGAGCTGTTAAATTGCTCAGTAAATAAACAAATCCTAGAGATCTTTTGCACAATGTAAGCGTACTGAACAGCACTGGACAATACACTTAAAAATGGTGAATGCCCTGGCTGGGTAGCTCAGTTGGTTAGGGCATCTTCCCAGTACACCAAAGTTGCAGGTTCAAAAGCTGCAGCTGCAGGAGAGTACACACATGTAAGAATCAACAATGAATGCATAAATAAATGGAACAACAAACTCATGTTTCTCTTTCTCCTTGTTCCTTTCCCCTCTCTCTAAAGAAATCAATAAAAAAGTTTTTTAAATGGTTAACATGGTAAATTTTGTATTTTTTTACCATAAAAATGAAAAACAAAACAACTAAAAATATTTACACATACAGTTTGGAGGTTCAAAAGTGACCCATAAGAACATAAACAAAAAAGGTATGATTATAAGCCAAAACTCAAGCTGGTACAATATGACAGGTAAAACGCCCATTATCTTACACATATAAAACATGCTGTACAACAGGAGCACTTGAGATCTTGCTTCCTGAACTGTCCTCAGTTTGGTTCAAATAAATGCTTATGAAAACAAAAACAAAAAGAAATGTGTACACTAATCAGTCTGTGTATAGAAAAGCATTTTGACTTCTGGGCACAATATTTTAAAAGAGCAATGACAGACCCCAACTGGTGTGGCTCAGGGTATTGGGTGCCGTCCACAAACTGAAAGGTCATTGGATTGATTCCCAGTCAGGAAGGCACATGCCTAGGTTGTGGGTCAGGTCCCCAGTAGGGGTGTGCAAGGGTCAACCAATCGATGTTTCTCTGGCATGTCAATGTTTGTCTCCCTCCCTTCCCCCTCTCTAAAGGTAAATAAATAAAATCTTTAAATGAATAAATAAACAAATAGAAGAGCAACAACAGGAGGGTAATAATATTATAAAAAGCTCGTTGAGGCATATGGAAAGAAAAATATTTACTCCAAAGATGTCTATCTTGCAGGAGAGATGATGTACAGGTAATATAAAGTATTTATGTATCTGAAGGGTAAACTGTAAAAGAGAAATAAAAACTTTTATTTTTGCCCTAGATGGTGTGGCTTAGTACCGAGCACCAGCCTGCAAAACACAGGTTCGCTGGTTCAATTCCCAGTCTGGGCACATGCCTGGTTGCAGGCCAGGTCCCTAGTTGGGGCGGAGGGCAGTGAGAAGCAACTACACATTGATGTTTCTCTCCCTCTCTTTCTCTCTCCCTTCCCCTCTGTCTAAAAAAATAAATAAGAAAAATCTTAAAAAACAAAACAAAACAAAAACCTTTTATTTTCCATGACAAAACTTTTGACAAATATGTTAATACTACAGAGATGTAGATTTTTGTTTAAGCTTTAATAATTTAGAAGTGTAAATGCTATAAATATATAAAAATTAAAAGTTTATTTAAATTTAATACTTATTTATAGTTTTGTGATTTTGAATACATTTTTAATTTTCAAGTGTGTTTGTTTATATTCAGAAAATTTACTTTTTAAACAACTAGTCAAGAAAGTGATATTTGGCCCTGGCTGATATAGCTCAGTGGATTGAGTGCAGGCCTGTGAACCAAAGGGTTGCTGGTTCAATTCCCAGTCTGGGCACATGCCTGGGTTGCAGGCCAGGTCCCCAGTAGGGGGCACGAGAGGCAACCACACACTGATGTTTCTCTCCCTCTCTTTCTCCTTCCCTTCCCCTCTCTCTAATAAATAAATAAAAAAGAAAAGAAAGTGATATTTGTTTCCACAGCAGATACTAGAAGCTTGCAGAGGTGACCATCAGAGACATTACAGATATCATTCTTAGTGTTCTTAATTTTTCCTGTATTTTTTCTATGTCACACAATAAAGTACACCTCCTAATGTACATACTCAATAAATATGGGTAACTGACAAAAAAAGATTCTTGCTTGAATTAGGTAATTTTAAAATTTTCTCTCAATTCTAAGATTTTTTTATTTTAAAAAATTCCCATAAAGTTTGGGCCAACCTTTAGATTAACTACAAGAGAGGGCTCAATTTGAAGTAAACAAATGCTATAAAAAAATACCATAAGAGAATTTTTTTTTACTAAAACCAAATATTTTAAGGAGTAAAAACAATCTTAGAAAATGTAATTTCAATCCAGGAATAGTTCTTATGGATAGTATCATTCCCTGGAGTCAGTTTCCAGGGAATGGACTGACACATTTCTAAATTATAAGTCCCTGAAATTATTACACCTTTAATATGACATTACCTTTGCATGCTTCAGTTCTAACTCTGCTAGTTCCACTAAATTTTTTCTGAATGCCGCAACTCTTCTTGTCTTAAAATCTATGAGTTCTGTGAATGAAAGAAATTAAGATTAACTATTTAATTTACATACCAGCATAAAGCATACCTTATTAAAGGTTAATATAACAGTACCTTGTTTTGCAGATTCTGATATTTTTTCAAATTTCTGACAACATAATTGTTGGGACATTTCAGCCTGTAGAACATCTTTATTTTTTGCTCTTGCTTTATCCAGTGCTTTATTAGCATTTTCATAATCCACTAGTGATCTAGATCTTCGATAGAGGAGATCCTATAGAACAAAACACTTCACAATAATACATGCTGCACATTTCTGGTAGTTACATTCAACTACCACCACCACTACTGCCTCTGCCGCCACCACCACCACCTAATTGTCCTCAGGAATAAATACCACATGCCAATTACTCTTCTGCTTTTTTTTTTTTTAATAATGGCTTTATTGGGATATAATGTACATACCATATAGCTCACTCATTCAAAGTGCAAAATTCACTGGTTTTTAGGATGTTCACAGAGTAGTTTAACCATCACTACAATCAATTTCATTTTATTTTTTAAAAGATTTATTTTTAGAGAGATGGGAAGAGATGGAGAAAGAGGAAGAAAACATCAACATGCAAGAGAAACATCAGTTGCCTCTTGCACACTATCAACTGGGTACCTGGCCAGCAACCCAAGCATGTGCTCTGACTAGGAATCGAACTGGTGACTTTTCAGTTTGCAGGATGGGCTCAATCCACTGAGTTATACCAGTCAGGGCATTATAATCAATCTTAGAATATTTTTGTCATTCAAAAGAAGTCCCATATCTATTAACAGTCACTTTCCATTCCTAACCCCCATGCACAAATATTAATGTTTTCTGTTTGTATAAAATTGCCTATTCTGGACATTTTATTAAAAAATGAAATCATACAATACGTGGCCTTTTGTGTATGGCTTTTTAAATTTAGCATAAAGTTCCCAGTTTGTCTGTTAATATTTCATTGTATGAATTTGCCATGCTGACTTATCCATTCATCAGCTAATAGACATTTTAGGTTTGTTTCTACCTTTTGCCTATTATGAGTAATGCGGTTATGGACATTTGTGTACAAGTTTTTGTGTGGACATGTTTTCATTTCTCTTTTATTTATTAATTATGATGATTTTAAAAACTTTTTTATATCTAATTACTTAGGATTGGAATTACATCTGGTAACTCTACGTTAAACCTGTGGAGAAACTGCCAGACTGTTTTCCAAAGTGGTGGCACTGTATGAGTGTTCCCACTTCTCCACATCCTTGTCAACACTTATCTTTCTTTTTGATTAAAGCTACCTAGAGAGTGTGAAATAATATATCACTGTCGTTTTGATTGGCATTTCCCTGATAGCTAATGATGTTAAGTATCTTTTTAGGTATTAACTGTATCTTCTTTGGAGAAATGTTTGAGTTCTTTGCCCATTTCTAAAATTGAGCTATTTCCCTTTTTATCAAGTTACAAGAGTTTTTTATATATTATGGATTGCAGCCACTTAGAGGGACTCACATGATTTACAAATATCTTCTCCTACTCTGTGGATTATCTTTTTACTTTTCTTCTTTTTAATTAAAAATTTTTTTAAAAGATTTTATTATTTATTTTTAGAGAGAGGGGGAGGGAGAGAGAAAGAAAAACACTGATGCGTGAGAGATACATCAATTGGTTGCCTCGAGCACACTCCCAACTGGTGACCAGGCCCACAACCCAGGCATGTGCCCTGGCTAGGAATCCAACCAGCGAGCCTTCGGTTTGCAGGCTGGTGCTCAGTCCACTGAGCCACACCAGCCAGAGCCCTTTTACTTTTTTTGATAGTGTTCTTTGCCACACACAAGTTTTTTAACTTTATTAAAGTCTTAGTTTATTATTTTTTCTTGGCTGCCCTTCAGGTATCATTCTAAGAAACCAATGCCTAATTGAAGGTCACAGAAATTTATGTTTATGCATTTCTTTTAAAATATTATAGTTTTAGTCCTTGGCTAAGTAGCTCAGTAGGTTAGAGCAGCACTCTGATACTCCAAGGATGCAGGTTTGATCTCTGGTCAGGGCACACATGAGGAGCAACCAATGTATACATGGATGCGTGGAATGGCAGATTGATGACTGTCTGTCTCTCTCATGAATCAGTAAATAAAAATATTAAAAAATATTCAGATCTAAGATGGCGTCAGAGTAGGAAGGAGCAGATTTGGCTTTCCTCTGCTCAGGGGAGAGAGTCCTGACCGATCTTTGGAGTGGAAAGGCAAGCAACCAACATATTTCAGCATTTTTGAGAACAGAGGACCAAGGATTGTGGCAGAACCGAAAGAACAAAGAACAGATCGCTGCATCAAGAACCAGCCTCAACACAACCTGCCCTCACCAGCACAACAAAATATAGAAGGTGGTGGACAGAGTGACCCACATTTAACCAGCTGGCGGGAAGGAACCATCAAAGAAAGACTCAACAACAATCAGAACCCAAAGGCAAACACAAAGCCAACTTAAACAACAGCCCAAGACCAGCGAGCTTGGGGGGTCAAGGAAACAGTACCACTGAAACTCACTGCTACTCTACTAAAGAAGTTCACATCATAAACCGAGGGAGCCAGAACAGATCAATATAAGAAGCTGAGGTGAACAAGAAGAGTCTCACAAACAATGGGAAGACAAAGAAATACTCCCCAAATGAGAGGAAAGGAGGAAGCCTCAAAAAGAATGCTAAATGAAACAGAGGCAATTCAACTATCAGATATTGAATTCAAAGCAGTGATTGTCAGGAAGCTCAATGAGCTCACAATGAGCTACGAGAAACTACAGGGAAGCTACAATGAACTCAATGAAAACTACATCAGCATAAAAAAGGAAATAGAAACTCTCAACAAGGGCCAAGAGGAAATGAAGAATACAATCTCTGAAATGAAGAACACAGTAGAAGGAATGAAAAGCAGGATCGATGAAGCAGAAGATCGGATCAGCGAGCTAGAGGACAAAATAGAAGAAAACACCCAGAAAGAGCAAGAAAGGGAAAAGAGGCTCAGAAAGAATGAAGAGGGATTAAGAGAAATGCAAGACAATATGAAACGTAATAATATCCGTATAATGGGGATACCAGAAGGAGAAGAAGAAGAACAAGGGATAGAAAACCTAGTTGAACAAGTGATGATGGAAAACTTCCCTAATTTGATGAGACAAAAAGTCACACAAATACAGGAAACAGAGAGAGTCCCAATCAAGAGGAACCCAAGGAGGCCCACCTCAAGACACATCATAATTAAAATGGCAAAATTTCAAGACAAAGAGAGAATCTTAAAGGCAGCAAGGGAGAAGAAGGAAGTAACATACAAGGGGGCCCCAATAAGGCTAACAGCTGACTTCTCAATGGAAACACTCCAAGCCAGAAGAGAATGGCAAGAAATAATCCAAGTAATGAGAACCAGAGGCCTGCAACCACGACTACTTTACCCAGCAAGGCTCTCAATTAAGATAGAAGGCCAAATAAGAAGCTTCTCAGACAAAAGAAGTCTAAAAGAATACACCTCCACTAAACCAGCTCTGCAAGAGATGCTGAAGGGACTGCTTTAAGGAAAGAAAGGAAAAGAGGGAGTGAGAGAGGATCACACGTACATAAAAGGCAATGAATAAGTACCTATCAATAATAACCTTAAACGTAAATGGACTAAACGCTCCAATCAAAAGACATAGAATAGCTGATTGGATAAGAAAACATGACCCACACATATGCTGTCTACAAGAGACCCACCTCAGGATAAAAGATCTGCACAGGTTGAAAGTGAAGGGCTGGAAACAAATTTTCCAAGCAAATGGACAGGAGAAAAAAGCCGGGGTAGCAATACTCATATCTGACAAAATAGACTTCCAAAGAAGATCCATAAAGAGAGACCCAGAAGGTCATTTCATAATACTCAAGGGAAGAATTCACCAAGAAGACATAAACATAGTAAATATATATGCACCCAACATAGGAGCACCTAAATACATAAAGAAAATCTTAGAGGACTTCAAGAAAGATATGGACAGCAACACAATTATTGTGGGGGATTTTAACACCCCTCTATCAAAAATGGACAGATCTTCCAAACAAAACATCAACAAAGATATTGTGGCATTGAACAATACCCTAGACGAGCTGGGCTTTACTGATATTTACAGAACCCTCCATCCCAAAGAAGCTAAATACACATTTTTTTCAAATGTACATGGAACATTTTCAAAGATTGACCACATGATAGGACACAAAACAAGCCTCAACAATTTCAAAAAAATTGAAATCATACCAAGCAATTTCTCGGATCACAAGGGACTGAAACTAGAAACCAACCACAAGGAAAAAAAACCCAAAACACTCAAATTCGTGGAGATTAAACAGCATGCTATTAAACAATGAATGGGTCAAGAATGATATTAGGGAAGAAATCAAACGGTTTTTGGAAACAAATGAAAATGAACTCACAACAACCCAAAACTTATGGGACACAGCCAAGGCAGTCCTGAGAGGGAAGATCATAGCAATACAGGCCCACCTAAAAAAGTTAGAAACATTTCAAACAAACAACCTAACCCTACGTCTACAAGAACTCGAGGAACAACAACAAAGACAGCCCAGAGCAAGCAGAAGGAAGGAAATAACCAAGATCAGAGCAGAATTAAATGACATAGAGGCTAAAAGCACAATTCTAAAGATCAATGAATCCAAGAGTTGGTTCTTTGAAAAGATAAACAAAATCGACAAGCCTTTAAGCAGACTCATCAAGAAAAAAAGAGAGAAAACCCAAATAAACACAATCAGAAATGAAAGAGGAGAGATTACAACAGATACCACAGAAATACAAAGGATTGTAACAAATTACTACAAAGAGCTGTATGCCAAGAAATTTGAAAACCTAGATGAAATGGACAAATTTCTAGAAAAATATAACCTTCCAAAACTCAATAAAATGGAAGCAGAAAGCCTCAACAAACCAATAACAGCAAAAGAAATCGAAGCAGTAATCCAAAAACTCCCAACACACAAAAGCCCTGGACCAGATGGTTTCACAGGAGAATTCTACAAAGCATTTAAGGAAGAACTAACACCTATCCTTCACAGACTATTTCAAAAAATCCAAAAAGATGGAAGACTCCCAAACTCTTTTTATGAGGCCAACATCATCTTAATTCCAAACCAGATAAAGACACAACAAAGAAAGAAAACTACAGGCCAATATCGCTGATGAACATTGACGCTAAAATCCTCAACAAGATACTGGCAAACCGCATCCAACAGTACATTAAGAAGATCATACACCATGACCAAGTTGGATTCATTCCAGGTATGCAAGGATGGTACAATATACGCAAATCAGTAAATGTAATACATCACATAAACAAAAGCAAAGACAAAAACCACATGATCATATCGATAGATGCAGAAAAAGCATTTGATAAGGTACAGCACCCATTTATGATAAAAACACTCAGTAAAGTGGGAATAGAAGGAGCATTCCTCAACATAATAAAGGCCATATATGAGAAACCTACAGCCAACATTATACTCAATGGGCAAAAATTAAAATCTTTTCCACTAAGAACAGGAACAAGACAAGGATGTCCACTTTCACCACTTCTATTCAATATAGTACTGGAGGTTCTAGCCACAGCAATCAGACAAGAAAAAGAAATAAAAGGAATCCAAATCGGAAAGGAGGAAACAAAACTGTCACTGTTTGCAGATGACATGATAGTGTACATAGAAAATCCTATAGACTCCACCAAAAAACTGCTTGACCTAATAAATGAATTTGGTAAAACAGCGGGATACAAAGTCAATATCCAGAAATCAAAGGCATTTCTGTACACCAACAATGAAACAGCAGAAGCAGAAATCAAGAAAAAAATCCCATTTGAAATAGCAAAAAGGAAAATAAAATACCTAGGAATAAACCTAACCAAAGAGGTAAAAGACCTGTATTCAGAAAACTACATAACACTGAGGAGAGAAATCAAGGAGGACACAAACAAATGGAAACATATACCGTGTTCATGGATTGGAAGAATTAATATCATTAAAATGTCCATACTACCAAAAGCAATCTACACATTCAATGCAATACCGATTAAAGTACCAATGGCATATTTCACAGACATAGAACAAACACTTCAACAATTTATATGGAACCATAAACGACCCCGAATAGCAGCTGCAATTTTGAGAAAGAAGACTAAAGTAGGAGGAATCACAATACCTGACATTAAACTATACTACAAGGCCACTGTAATCAAAACAGCCTGGTACTGGCATAAAAACAGGCATATGGACCAATGGAACAGAACAGAGAGCCCAGAAATAAACCCAAGCCTCTACGGTCAATTAATATTTGACAAAGGAAGCAGCAACATAAAATGGAATAAAAATAGCCTCTTCAACAAATGGTGTTGGGAGAACTGGACAGCTACGTGCAAAAAAATGAAACTCGAGCACCAACTTACACCTTATACAAAAATAGATTCAAGGTGGATAAAAGACTTAAATATAAAGCGTGACACCATTAAAGTCCTAGAAGAGAACGTAGGTAGGAAAATCTCAGATATTTCACGCAGAAACTTTTTTACTGACTTGTCTCCTAGAGCAAGGGACATAAAGGAAAGAATAAACAAATGGGACCTCATCAAAATTAAAAGCTTTTGCACAGCTAAGGAAAACAGTATCAAAATAAAAAGAGAACCAACTGTATGGGAAAACATATTTGCTAATGATACCTCAGACAAGGGTTTAATCTCCAAAATATATAAAGAACTTACGCGACTCCACTCTAAGAAGACAAGTAACCCAATTAAAAGATGGGCAAAGGACTTGAACAGACAATTCTCCAAGGAGGACATACAGAAAATCCAAAGACACATGAAGCGATGTTCAATATCGCTAGCCATCAGAGAGATGCAGATTAAAACCACAACGAGATACCACTTCACACCAGTCAGAATGGCCATCATAAACAAAGCAACAAACAACAAGTGTTGGAGAGGATGTGGAGAAACGGGGTCCCTAGTGCACTGTTGGTGGGACTGCAGACTGGTACAACCATTATGGAAAGCAGTTTGGAACTTCCTCAGAAAACTAAAAATGGATCTGCCTTTTGACCCAGCAATTCCATTGCTGGGACTCTATCCTAAGAACACTAAAACACCAATACAAAAGAACCTTTGCACCCCGATGTTCATAGCAGCACAATTTACAATAGCTAGGTGCTGGAAGCAACCTAGATGCCCATCAGTAAATGAATGGATCAAAAAACTATGGTACATTTACACAATGGAATTCTATACAGCAGAAAGAAAGAAGGAGCTCATACCCTTTGCAACAGCATGGATGGAGCTGGAAAGCATTATGCTAAGTGAAACAAGCCAGGCAGTGAAAGACAAATACCACATGATATCACCTTTAACAGGAATCTAAACAACAAAACAAAACAAAACAAAAAACTAGCAAAATATAACCAAAGACACTGAAATAGGGGATAGTCTGACAGTGGCCAGAGGGGAGAGAAGAGGGAATTTCAGGGGGGAATGGGAAGGGATTACAGGAACAAATTTGGAGGACACATGGACAAAAACTAAGGGTGGGGGGTAATGGGGGGAAGGGGGGAGGGTTGGGTGGAGGGGCTGGAATGGGAGTAGGGGGCAGAAAACTGTACTTGAACAATGATTGAAATTAAAATAAATAAATAAATAAATAAATAAAATATTTTTTTAAAAAGTGAAAAAAAAATATTACAGTTTTAGGTTTTACACTTAGGTCTTTGGTCCATTTTTAGTACATTTTTATAAATGATAGAAGGAAAAAGTCCAACTTTATTCTTTCTCACATGACTATTCAGCTGTCCCAATACCATTTGTTGAAAGTCTTTTCTTTTCTCCACTAAACAGTCTTAGCACCCTTGTCAACAATCAATTGACTGTCTCAGCAAACTAGGAATAGAAGGAACTTCAACTTGATAAAGAACACCTACAAAATACATCACAGCTAACATCACACATAATGGGGAGAAATTATAAGCTTTCCCACTAACATTAGGAAGATAAGCATGTCTCATATCACCACTCCTTCTCAACATCGTATTGGAAATCCTAGCTAATGCAATAAGAAAAGGAAATAAGATGTATACAGATTGGGAAGAAAGAAATAAAACCATCTTTGTTCACGGATGACATGACTGTTTATATAGAAAGCTGAAAAAAATCACAACTCCTGTATTAATAAATGAGAATAATGAAGCTGTAAGGATATAACAAAATATACAAGTCAACTGATTTCTTATATATCAGCAAAGAGCCAGTAAAACTGGAAATTAAAAAAAAATACCATCAGTACTCTAGAAAATGAAATACTTAAGTATCAATCTAACAAAATATATACAAAATCTATATAAGGAAAACTACAAAACTGATAAAAGAGATCACAGAACTAAATAAATGGAGAGGCCAGGGTCAGGTGGCTCTGTTGGTTAGGGCATCATTCCTATGAGCCAAGGTTGCAGGTTTGATCCTGGTCAGGGTACATACAAGAATCAACCAATGAATGCAATTGATGTTTCTCTCTCTAAAATTAATAAATACAAACATTTAAATAAAGAAATAAATGGCCCTGGCTGGCATAGCTCAGAGGATTGAGTGCGGGCTGTGAACCAGGCATCGCAGGTTCGATTCCCAGTCAGGGCACATGCCTGGGTTGCAGGCCATGGCCCCCAGCAACCGCACATTGATGTTTCTTTCTCTCTCTCTCTCCCTCTCTAAAAATAAATAAAATCTTTAAAAATAAATAAATAAATGCAGAATAATTCCAGGTTGATAGACAGGGAGACTCAATATTGTCAAAATCAGTTCTTTCCAACTTGAGTTACAGATTCACATCAGCTATATTTGTAATAGCTGAAAACTTTTTATGTAGGTATCAACAAAAGGATTCTAAAGTTTATGCAGAGAGGCAAAAGACACAGAATGACCAACAACACTGAGGGAGCAGAAAAAGTCAGAGGACTGACACTATCTTCTTGAAGTCTTACTATGAAGCTACAACAACCTAAACAGTGTGGTGGTGGAAAAAAAATAGACAAATAGATCAACAGAACAGAATAGAGCCCAGAACTACACCCACAAAAATACAGTCAACTGATATTTGCTGACTATAAAGGAGCAAAGGCAATACAATGGAGAAAAGCTAGTCTTTTCAACAAATTGTGCTGGGAAAACTGGACATTCATATACAAAAATTAACTTAAAGTAAATCACAGATCTACATATAAAAAACAAAACTATAAAACACCTAGAAGATAACATAGGAGAAAATCCAAATGACCTTGGGTTTGGTGATGACATTTTAAAATTTATGTTTAAAGATTTTATTTATTTTTTAGTGAAAGGGGAAGGGAGGAAGAAAGAGAGATAAGAGAAATATTGATGTGTGGTTGCCTTTCCCAACCCTCAACCTGGACCCACTGCGACCCAGACATGTGCCCTGACAGGGAATTGAACCAGTGACCCTCTGGTCCACATGTTACACTCAATCCACTGAGCCACACCAGCTAGGGTTAGTGATGACTTTTTACAGTAACACCAATGACATATCTATGAAAGATGTAATTGATAAGGTGAACTTCATTAAAATTAAAATTTTCTGCTATGCAAAAGACACTATCAAGAGGATGAGAAAACAAGTCACAGAACAAAGACAAAATATTTATGAAAGATGTACCTCATAAAGGATTGCTACAAGGAACTCTTACAACTCAACAACAGGAAATAAACTCAATTAAAAAATGGACAAGCTAAAGGCCAGTTTTTTAAAACAGACACTTCACCAAAGAAGATACATAAATGGTAAATAAATATGTGAAAAGACACTTCATTCACATCATATGTCATCAGGCAAATGCAAATTAAAACAATGAGATACCGGGTAGCTCAGTTGGTTAGAGTGTTGTCCCGATACACCAAGGTCGTGGGTTCTATCCTCCCTGGTCAGAGCATGTACAAGAATCAACCAATGAATGCATAGATTAAGTGGAACAACAAATTGATGTTTCTCTTTCTAAAATCAATTAAGACAAACAAAGAAACAAAAATCACACATCTGTTAGAATTGCCAAAATACACAACACTGACAACACCAAATGCTGACAAGAATGTGAAGCAACAAGAACAATCATTCATTGATAGTGGAAATGCAAAAAACGGTACAGCCTTTTTGGAAAATGGTTTGGCAGAACTAAACACACTCTTTCCATATGAGCTAGCAATTGTGTTCCTTGGTATTTATTCAAGAGTTGAAATTTTATGTGCATCCCCAAACCTGCACATGAACATTTATAGCAGCTTTACTTATAATTGCCAAAACCTGGAAGCAACCAAGATGTCTTTCAGTAGGTCAGTGGATAAATAAACTTGGTAAATTCAGACAACAGAATATTACTCAGTGCTAAAAAGAAATGAGATATCAAGCCATGAAAAGACATAGAGGAAACTTAAATGCATATTGCTAAGTGAAAAAAAAGGCAATGTAGAAAGGCCAAACTATATGACATTCTGGAAAAGACAAAACTATGAAGACAATTTAAAAAAGACAAACAAGAGTTAGGGGAAGGAGGATGAATAGACTGGAGCACAGAGGATTTTTAGGGCAGTGAAATTATTCTGTATGATACTTATAATGTGGATACATGTTGTCACACACTTGTTAAAACACATAGAATGTATAACACTAAGAGTGAACTCTAGTGCAAACTATGTTCTTTGTTGTTTCACTTCTTTCACAATCTTTTATTTTGAGATTCATCCATGTTGTTGCTTGTATGATTAAGTAGCTCATTACTTTTTATTGCTGAGTTACATTCAATTATACAGCTATATCCCAATTTATTTATCCACTCACCTGCTGGTGAACTTTTGGGTTGTTTTTGCCAGTTTTCAGCTATTACAAATAAAGCTGATGTTAACATATGTAAAGACACATGCTTTCAAATACCTAAATGAGAATGAATGGATCACAGGGCAGTCTATGTTTAATTTTTAAAGAAATGGTGACACTTTTCCAAAGTATTGTATCATATTTCCACTAATAGTGTATAAAAGTTCCAGTTGCTATAATTTTTGAGATTTTTTTTCATTTTAACCATTCTAATTAAGGTGTATAGTGATACCTCACTGTAGTTTTAATTCTTACCATTAAGTTTCAATTCTTTGTTGTGGTTGTAGAAAATGTGGACTTACTTTTAACATTTTATTTATTTATTTTAGAGAAAGGGGAAAGGAAGGAGAAAGAGAGGGAGAGAAACATGTGAGAGAAACACAGGTCAGTTTCCTCTTGCACACATCCAACTGGGGACCTGGCCAGCAACCCAGGCATGACCAGGAATCGAACCAAAAACCTTTCAGCCTGCAGGCTGGTGCTTAATCCACTGAGCCACACCAGCTAGGGTAAAATATGGATTTACTTTTAAAGCCATGTTCCATTCTAAAAAGTTATCTATTAACAGCTACATATTATTATTACAAAATAATGAATTTAAAGTCTTAAAAAGTAAACAATTTTATCCTGGCCCATCCAATGTAAATCACTCATAAGACAGAATCTGATTTAAAATAATTTCATATGGATGTTATATTTGCAAGTACCTAAGTCCTCAAAGTTAGAAGGGCTATTTATAATTTGATAAGACATAAAAGAATGGTCTTCAAAGTATCACTGATCAAATGGAAAATTTATGTGCAATGTCTCAATTCATTAATTAATGTTGATTTTGTGGTATCTGAGTTACTAAGTTTTCTGTGCTTTTAAGATGTTCTTGTTAAACTCATATGTTTTAGTCTTCTCTCACCTTCAGTGGAGGACCTATATAGACCAAATTAGGAATCATTTAGCTATACAACTATTATTTGGGGTTTTACCTTTGTTATTGCAGACATTTTATCTAAATAAATATTATCAAATTCATAAGAAAAAGTTTTAGATTATACTGTATCAGAAGTTTATAGAGGAAACTATTATGTGGGGTTCCCTGACCTACAATTTCTAAAATGAGAAAAAAATTTTCCACTTCAAAATATAATATAAAATCAAGAGATAAATCATCTTTAACAAGCTTAAGTCTAACAATGCTTTTTAAAAAAAGATTTTATTTATTTATTTTCAGAGAGGGGTAAGAAAAGAAAGGGAGAGAAACATTGATGTGCAAGAGAAACAACAACCAGTTGCCTCTTGCACACCGCAAGTGGAGACCTGGCCTACAACCCAGGCCTGTGCGCTGACTAGAAATTGAACCGGTGACCTCTCAGTTTGCAGGGCAACACCCAATCCACTGAGCCACACCAGTCAGAGCAAGTCTAACAACCTTTAAAGCAAGGCTTTTTGTTAAATAGTTCATTTAGCCCTGGCTGGTGTGGCTCAGTGGATTGAGTCCCAGCCTGCAAACTGAAAGGTCGCTGGTTTGATTCCCGGTTGGGGCACATGCCTGGATTGCAGGCCAGTTCGCCAGCTGTGAGTGTGCCAGAGGCAGCTGAGAGATGTATCTCTCTCACATGATGTTTCTCTCCCTCCCTCCTTCCCTCCCTCCCTCCCTTCCCTTTTCTCTAAAATCTAAGAAAAAGAAAAGTCCATAAAACAAAACAATGATACGTGATACACCATGAAAACAAAATGAAGGATAAAATCCACATGATCACATCAATAGATGCAGAAAAAACATTTGATAAAATCCAGTACCCATTTATGATTAAAAACTCTCAGCAAAGTGGAACAGAGGGAAAATACCTCAGTGTAATAAAGACCATATACATGACAAATCCACAGCCAGCATCATACTCAATGGGTAAAAACTGTAAGTGTTTTCCTTAAGATCAGGATCAAAACAAGAATGTCTACTTTCACCACTCTTATTCAACATAGTACTGGAGTCCTAGCCACAGACAAGAAGAAAAAAAAGGCATCCATATTGTAAAGGAAGAAGTAAAACTGCCATTATTTGCAGATGACATGATACTGTATATAGAGAACCCCAAAGATTCCTCAAAAACTACCAAAACTGATAAATTCAGTAAAGTTGCAGGATACAAAACAAGTATCCACAAACCAGTTATATACTTCTTCCTACTGTGTAAATTGCTTCAGTGCCTACAGCCTACTGGCAGAGATCAGCAATGGTTCAAGGCCACAGTTTGCTCTGGCACGGGGCACTATGAGAGCCCATGGTGGCAGGTCTGCCATAAATCCAAACCCATGCATACTGCATTTTTTATTTTATATTTTTAAATATTTTATTTATTTATATTTTTAGACAGGGGAAGGGAGGAAGAGAGGAGAGAAACATCAATCAGTTGCCTCCTACACATCCCTAAGTGGGGACCTGGCCCACAATCTAGGATATTATAGTTGTTCCATTTCCCTCCGTTTATTCCCCTCCACCCTGCACACCCCCTCCCACCTGCATTACCCTCCTTTAGTTCAAGTCCATGGGTTATATATATAAGTTCTTTGGCTTCTACATTTCCTGTATTATTCTCAACCTCCCCCTGTCTATTTTCTATGCTACTTATTCTCTTGTAACTTCCCCCCCCACTCTCCTGCTTCCACCACCCACTGACAATACTCCTTGGGATCTCTATTTCTGTGATTCTGTTCCTGTTCTAGTTGTTTGCTTAACTTGTTTTTGTTTTAGGTTCAGTTGTTGTGAGTTTGTTGTCATTATACTGTTAATAGTTTTTATCTTCTTTTTCTTAGATAAGTCCCTTTAACTTTTCATATAATAAGGGCTGGGTCATGGTGATCTCCTTTAACTTGATCTTATCTGGGAAGCACTTTATCTGTCCTTCCATTCTAAAGGATAGCTCTGCTGGACACAGTGATCTTGGATGTAGGTCCTTGCCTTTCATGACTTGGAATACTTCTTTCTAGCCCCTTCTTGCCTGCCAGGTTTCTTCCGAGAAATCAGCTGATAGGCTTTATGGGAACCCCTTTGTAGGTAACTGTCTCCTTTTCTCTTGATACTTTTAAGATTCTCTCCTTTTCTTTCATCTTGGGTCATGTAATTCTGATGTGTCTTGGTGTCTGCTTCCTTGGGTCCAATTTCTTTGGGTTTCTCTGAGCTTCCTGGACTTCCTGGAAGTCTACTTCCCTTGCCAGATTAGGGAAGTTCTCATTCATTCTTTTTTTCAAATAAGTTTTCCATTTCTCGCTCTTCTTCTTCTGGCACCCCTTATGATTTGAATGTTGTAATGTTTAAAGTTGATCCGGAGGTTTCTAAGCCTTTCCTCATTTTTTTGAATTCTTGTTTCTTCATTCTGTTCCAGTTGAATGTTTATTTCCTCTTCCTGCTCCAAATCGTTGATTTCAGTCCCAGTTTCCTTCCTTTCACTGTTGGTTCCCTGTATATTTTTCATTTCACTTTGTATAGCCTTCACTTCTCTATTTTGCAACCATACTCAACCAATTCTGTGAGCATACTGATTACCAGTGTTTTGAACTCTGCATCTGATAGGCTGGCTATCTCTTCATCGCTTCATTCTATTTTTGTAGATTTGATCTTTCATTTGGGCCATATTTCCTTTTCTTGGCGCACCTGTTATGTTGTAAAGGGCAGAGTCTTAGGTATTTACCAGGGTGGGACAACCCACCTGGCTACTGTCATGGCGCTATCTGTTGGGGAGGGGTCAGAGAGAGAGCAATACTGCTTGCGGGGCTCTCTGCCAGCTTTCATTAACTTCCTCCACTACTCACAAGCAAATTGGGCCCTTCTGGTGCTGATTCCCTGGTCGGCGGGTTTGTGTAAGTTCTAAGACCCTGTAGGTTTCTCCAGTGAACTCTCCGGTGAAGTTGGGAGTTTCTCCCATAGCTGCAACCCCCACAGGTTTTTACAGTCAGAGATTTTGAGGCTTTATTCCCCCTGGCTAGTACCCTGAGTTGCATGGTCTGCCTCACTCCCCAGTTGTTCCTCCTGATTTATCCTTGCAAATATGGGACGGGCCAGTATTCTACCCGCCACCTCACTCTGTGTCCTCTCCACCCCGTCTACAAGTCTGAATGAATGTTTCTTTAACTCCTTGGTTGTTGGACTTCCATACAGTTCAATTTTCTGACAGTTCTGGTTATTTTTTGTTTTTAAATTTGCTAATGTCCTTCTTTTGGTTGTGCAAGGAGGCAAAGTGTATCTTCCTATGCCTCCTGGCCAGTTCTCAATAGTCAAATTGATGTTTCTTGTTTCTCTCCCTCTCTTTCTTACTCCCTTCCCCTCTCTCTAAAAATAAATAAAATCTTAAAAAAAAGAGTCTAGAAATAAATCCAAACCTTTATAGTCAATACATGACAAAAGGAGGCAAAAACACACACTGGGGTAAAGATAGTCTATTCAATAAATGGTGTCGGATGAGTGGATAAAAAAGCTGTGGCACATTTACACAATGGAATACTACTTGGTTGAAAAAAAGAAGGAAATGTTTCCTTTTGTAGCAACATGGATGGACCTGAAGAATATTACACTAAATGAAACAAGCCAGTCAGAGAAAGACAAGTAGCACATGATTTCATTCATATGTAGAATCTAATGAACAAAACAAGGTAACAAACAAAACAAATAGACTCACAGATAGAGGAGAGACCGACAGGTGTCAGAGGGGAGGGGTGTTGTGGTGCTGGGTAAAAAAGGTAAAGGGACTAAGCAAAACAAACCAACAAAAACATATCATAGACACAGAGAACAGTATAGTTATTACTAGAGGGAAATAGGGGGATTGGCGGGAGGTAAAAGAGAGTATAGGAAGGTTAAATGGTGATGAAAGGAGGAGTTGACTTGGGGTGGTGAACACACAATACAATATACAGATGATGTATTATAGAACTATATATCTGAAACCTATGTAATTTTATTAACCAATGTCACCCCAATAAATTCAATAAAAAAGAGAAAAAACCAACAATTAACAATACAGTTACCTTAGCAGCTTGAGATTCTCTTAAGTAATATTTTAAAAGGTCAGAAAGTTTGAGGTCCTCATCAGCAGACACTCTTGCTTCTATTTTCTGAAAAAGGGAAAAACTGGGCATTTAATTATCACTTACATTCTACACTCAGTGTTTTCTTAATTACAGTAAAAAAAATCAAAGTTATAAATAATAACTATGACCCACTAATTCCCCTTCTGGTTATGCACACCCAACAGAAATATACATTTATGTTCAACTGAAAATATATAAGATTGATCTTAGCAGTACCATTTATAAAGAGCTCCTAACTAGAAACTTCCAAATGTCTACCAATAGAACAGATAAATTTAGGTATATCCCTACAAGGGGATACTATATAATAATAAGAATGAAGGAAATATACTTACATATTACAACAAGGATAAATCTTATGTACATAATGAAACCAGACATAAACAAATGTATACTGCATAATGCATTTATATAAAATATGAAAATAAAATTAATCTATGCTGTTAGAAGCTAGGATAGTGGTTAGCCTTATAGGAGGTGGTAACTCAGAAGGTGGCTGAAGTGGGGGACAGGGCATCTGAGTTGCTGGTAATGTTCACTTTTTTTTCTTTTTTAAAATTTTGTGTGATCTAATTTGGTGTATTCAGCTATAGGAGTAAAGTCATTGAGAAGGTGTATATTTTATTTTTTCCTGTTCAAGAACATGTTTATTGATTTTTAGGCAGAAGAATGGAGAGAGAGAGAAAAACATTAGTCAGTTGCCTCCTATATGCACCCTAACCATGGATGGAACTTGCAACCCAGTTATGTCCTCTGAGCAAGAATCGAACTGGTTACCTCTCGGTGTACGGGACGACACTCCACCCAACTGAGCCACACTGGCCAGGGCAACATTCTTTTTTTTGGTTTGGCTGTTCATTATGTAGGTAATATAAACTTTCACTGAGAAGTATACTTCTAATAGGTGTTCTTTCCTACATGTATAATATACTTCAATATAAAGATTTGAAGCTTCTAAAAATATTACTTTATGGAAAAATAAACTTATGAAACTTTTTAACCTAACAGGTGAGAGCATAAACATGAAATATGAGGGGAGACTCAAAAAAACCTAGCATTTACTTATAAAAACTTGTGTACTTATTCTTACGTGTTTAAACTTCAGTCACCTTCAAAGTATTGTCCATCTGATGCAATACTCCTATTGAGATATTTTCTTCCACTGCTCAAAACAGTTTTTTGAACTCATTGATTTTGATGCTTTGTAGTGCTCTTGCCGTATTTTTGTTTCACCTCTTCCACACTGGCAAAATGTTTCCCTTTAAGGACTTTTTTCATCCCAGGAAACAACAACTAAAAGTTGCTTGGCGCAAGACTGGGTAAACAGGGAAGGTGGGGCACAGGGGTCATGCCATTTTTGGTCAAAAATTGTTGAACATTCTGTGCGATATGGGCAGGTGTGCTCGTAAATCATGAAGTGGGCACAGTTTAAAAGAGTCTTCAATAAAATTTCATTGAAGTCAAACGCAGTCTCTTACAACACCACCAGCTTGTACACTGATACAGATGGGTTTCTGAAACAGTCACTCATCTAGCAGGGGAAAACTGTATGTACTACATTGGGCCTGTTCCCTAGAAGATAATTCTGTTTTGGGGGGAAGCCCCCCATATATACTCAAAAGTGATGTAGTAAATCAGTTTAGATAAATTTACATTACATGCTTTTAATATGGCTCTTCTCCTTACATTAAGAAGTAGGGTATGTGCCCCTCCCCTTGAATCTGGGCTCTGAGACTGCCTGACCAATACAAAAGGATGCTGTGCCAAAGTTCCAGGCACAGGACTTACAAAACTAACAGCTTCCACTTCCAATCTTCTGGGATGCTCACTTTTGGGACCTAGCCACCATGTTATAAAGAAGCCTAAACAACTCTGGAAAAGCCAAGTGTAGGTGTTACAGCCAACAGGCCTAGCAGAAGTCCCAACTGACAGCCAGTATCAATCCCAGACCTGAGTGAGAGCTTTCAGATGATTCCAGCACCCAGCCTTCCTACCTTCCCTACTGAGGACATCACAGAGCAGAGGCAAGCCATCACTGATGTGCCCCTTCTGAATTCCTGACTCAAAGAATTCATTAGCATAAAATGGCTGTTGTTTTAAGCTACTGACTTTTAGGCTGCTTTGTTACACAGCAAGAATAACCAGAACAACATGCAAACACTAAAAGAAATAAGGATTGTGGTAGCCATAAAAATGTGCCACTCAGATCTTGTTAAAGAGAAACTACTTGCTGCAAGAAGCATAGTTGCTGACAGTCCCAACTGCAATCTTTCTGGATCCAGAAATCATGTTCATACCATGGCTACGTTCCATCCTCCCTTTCTTGTCTCGGCTATACCCAGGCAAGGACAAAGCAGTAGCACCAGCCCATTCCTGCCTGATGCAGAATTCCTCTAATGGGCAACTCTGGCTCAAAGACTCCCCTTTGACCTGAACAAAACTTTCTCAGAACTATGCTACAGTCTGAAACTCTTCCTATCTAGTCCTCTTTCCTTTGCCCTCTTCTTTCACAGGTGTGGACCTACACTGTGGTCTGAAGGCTCTTTCTGCTCTTTCCTCCCCACAATAAATCTCTTACACATCCAATCCCATCTTGACATGTTTCTAAAAGAACTGACACATAAGACTATTTTGATACATATCCCTATTCTTATGATGTAAATGCACACATAAAAAACCTCTAACTGCCCATAAGATGCTCACTGATACAAATATCAAAGGCAGAATAATGGACTATCTGGACCCCAGTATAACATGGTATATATTTAAGGACTTTTTCCTTTGTGAGATTATCTTCTTTTCTTTTACTTGTCTCTACCACATTATCACTCAATTGAAAAGATCATCTTGAAATCAGATTTTTACAATGAACTAGACACTATCACTCTCAGCTAAACACCATTAAACATCTAGAAGCATTTTCATTATTCTTCAAGTGATAAAAATGTTAGCTATTATTGTATCTAAGACTGATCCCAGAGTCCTGACTGGTGTGGCTCAGTTGGTCGGGCGTCATCCTGCAAAGCAAAAGTTCACCAGTTCAACAATCCCCAGTCAGGGAGCATGCCTGGGTTGTGGGTTCAGTCCCTGGTCAGGGTAAGTAGAAGAGGCAGCCGATCAATGTTTCTCTCCCTCTTGTTCCCTCTCTCTAAAAATAAAAAATAATTATTAAAAAAAAGACTGATCCCTATGAACCAAGATTATGTCATTATTAAATTATTATTACTATGAATGAAACCTTCTGTAGTTGTATAAATGACACAACTCACTTTTAACCCAGTATACCAAGGGGGATCAAAAGCAATATCGTCTTGGTATAGTTATGATGAATCTAAGACTTTCTTCTAGCTTACAAAGCCCCAGAAAAGGATTATTCTTCATAAAACAAACCCAGGCTTCATAATCAACATGTTTTCTGATCAAGAATATAAACATCTACATAAATACCAAAAGCTATAACAAAACTGAATTTCTTTAAAAATTCTCAAATTTAAATGTTTCTTCATCCTTTTGAAGTATAACTCATCTTCCTCAATAAAGCTAAACAAGTTAAACACAACTGTATGCAGAGACTTAGATGATCAAAGGTTAATTAATAGTACTTACTCTCGTTTTATCAAATAGTTCTGAAACTTTGAGAAAAAACCTGGGAGAGAAAAATATTTCATCAGAAACTACCTTTAAATAATTTTCCATTTCAAACATTCAGAGAATACATAATGACCCAAATTATATGAATAATGAACATTCTTGTCTCATGACAATAATATTTAACAGCCTTGCTTACTTCATTTAGTCTAAATATCTCTGTACTTCCACCCATAACAAATGATTTGAAATCTGCTATTACAGAAAAAATGCCCATTTCAAGATGATAGCCTAAGTTACGTATTAAAACCTAAAAATTTTATCTTTTGATATTCTTTAGTAATATGCCACATAACACTAAATAAAGCCTATACCTTCAAAATTCTCCTCCCCGCTGTCCTTGGTTGAGGATTAAAAACATTTTTTAAAGGCTGATTTATAAGGAAAACACAAGTTGGAGCAGTTTTTGAAGATATCTGATAAGTATGTTTTAAGCATTTTAAATAGGGCTGTTTTGTTTTGGTAAACAAGAGAAATCAGTAACCAATTTATCTCAGAATTCACTTTCACTTTTAAGTAAACAGCCTCTCTCAAGTGCTGACAATCAACTAAACACACCCCAAAGCCAAACTACTAGAGAGTATTCTGTAAAATATGTAATTATAGATGACATTGTAATTGGATTAGGGCAAATACTACTGAAACCTAAAGCACAATTTTACGAACTTCGCTTTACTAAAAAGAACTTGCTTTAACAGGGTTAAGTCAGATATCACAGAGCGAGGTTGACCTTTTTTTCTTCTCATCAAAAAATTAAGAACTGATTCTTCAGGAAGGCAGCATGTTAATTAGTGTAAGGTATGGTACTTTGCTGAAAAACTTGGATCTTACACATCTACTGAGAGAGAATATACTAGAGAAAAGTTCAAGGATGTGGTTTAGAGAAAGGCATGAACTACGAAAAGTTTTTCCACTTAACATTTTTAAAAAGCGAATTAGCCCTGACCTGTGTGGCTCAGTTGGTTGTGCATCATCCCTCAAAGCTAAAAGTTTACTAGTTTCTTTTTTTTTTTTTTAAAGATTTTATTTATTTATTTTTAGAGAGGGAAGGGAGGGAGATAGAGAGAGAGAGAGAAACATCAATGTGCGGTTGCTGGGGGTTATGGCCTGCAACCCAGGCATGTACCCTGGCTGGGAATCGAACCTGGGACACTTTGGTTCCCAGCCCACGCTCAATCCACTGAGCTATGCCAGCCAGGGCATAAGTTTACTAGTTTCAATTCCCAGTCAGGGTACCTGCCTGAGTTGTGGGCCAGGTCCCCAGTTGAGGCACACATGAGAGGCAAGCAATCCAAGTTTCTCTCACACACTGGTGTTTCTCTCCCTCTCTTTCTCCCTCCCTTCTCCTCTAAATCAATCAATCAATCAATCAATCAATATTTCAAAAATAAGTGAATTATTCTTCAGTGAAGAGTTGGGTTTAAACAATATTATAGGAACAACTATAATATTAACTACTGCTTAAGTGAAAAACTAGCATAAAGTAAATAAAGAATAAATGTTTAAACAAACTTCCAGAGAGCATTTCACACTAATATGCAGAACACCTTCCTTATCCATCCAACTGCTCTAACATTCACTAAACTATAAAAGCTAGAATAGCCAGCCTTGTAAAAAACTACAAATCGATAGCTTTGACATAAATCCTGTCTCGTCCTCTCTCTTAAATACACACACCCTTACTTAGTTTCATCAAATAAAACTTTGTAAAGGTTAAAAATATATATATTAAGGTCCACTGCAAGAGAAAGGGAAGAGAAAAACTGACATGGACCTAGGTTTATAAAGAAGCTCCTTGTGTTTTGACAAAATTATTCCAAAATGTCCAGTAGGTCTTGAGTATTTATTGTGTGCCCAGGCTGCCAAGAAAATTTGTTTTATTTTATATTTACTATATATTTTTAAAAAATCAGAATCCTTACTTGCATATATCTGTAGAATCCTGAGTTCCTAAAGCATATAACGAAGAACCAATTCTATTGTAATCGTCTGCAGCACCTATGGAAAAAGTTTAAAGAATTTAATATATTTATTCATTGATTGAAAAATACTGAGACCTACCTGCCAAACAATGTATAAGTAGTATGGGATACCCTAAATCTAGTGAAGGAAATGAAAACAACAACAACAACAACAACTATAATATGATGAATATTATATTAGAAATAAGTATAAACTACTCTAGATGGAAGGGAAACATGATTTCACCTAAGTCAGGAAAGGATTTATAGACACTAAGGAATGAGTTTGAGCTTGTAGAATGAGCAAATCTTTACCAGGTAATGTGGAAGCGAGGGCACTTTGGATAAAGGGAAGAGCATGGATCAAGGCCAGGGAGGTAGTTATAAAAGAGTATAGTATATTCAGAGAGCCTTCTGGGACGACGTCACTGAAGGGTACAGATGGGGAACAGATGGAGTTGAAGATGAAGAAATAAACTGGAAGCATCTTGAAGAACAAAGGTTTTTGTAAGCCATGATAAAGCTTGGATTTGACCTTGAAGACATGGGTGTTATTAAACATCTTACAATCATAGTAGTAGTAAAATCAAGGTTATAAGAACAGACATTATACTTGATCTAAGCCAAAAGGCCAAGAAGCGATCCTAGTAAAGATTTTATATTAAAAAAAAAAATACTACAACTACGAAACTGCTGTGTCAAGCACTGAGGGCCAGGATCAAGACAGTGGGACCAGTAAGTGCAGACACACTAACGAAGCTGAAAGATATTTAGGAAACATAACAGGTAGGATCTACAAACAGTAGACCTGATGTAGGAGGGGAAATTATGGACCTTGGGAAGCTAGATAAATGGCGGCACCATTACCCTTGGGTACTAGAAGCAAAGTACTAAACTTGAGCATAACACTCTTCCTAGGGCTTGCCCTAAGGGACAATGCACTTGTTGAGAAAAGATTATAATAGATGTGTCCATTTGGTTCAGAGAAAAGATAGAATAGTGCACTGGTTAAGAGCATGGACCTGGAACCAAACTGCCTAGAACCCAATCCCAGCTTCCCAACTCACCAGCTATATGACCTGAGGCATATATATCACTTAACCTGTCTGTGCATCAGTTTCCTCACTTGGAAATCAGGGTAATAATGGTACCCACCTCACATGATTATTGGGAGAATTGAATTAGTTAATAAATGTTACTGTATACCTAGCACATAGTAAGTACAGTGCTAATTAATAAAATTTAAGACATTTCTAAAGTAAAATTCCCACCTATATTAGTAGTATTATTACAAGGCTTTGATGTATTTGTTTCCTAATGAAACAGCAATCCTTATACTATACCTTTTTTAAAGAAATTTTTAAAAAGATTTTATTTATTTATTTTTAGACAGGGGAAGGGAGAGGAGAGAAAGAGAGAAACATCAATGAGTGGTTGCCTCTCATGTGACCACCACTGGGGGCCTGGCCCGCAACCCAGGCATGTGCCCTGACTGGGAATCGAACCTGCGATGCTTTGGTTCACAGCCCGCGCTCAGTCCACTGAGCTACGCCAGCCAGGGCACACTATACTTTCTTACGTTGTACAAAGTATATTAAATTGGTAAGGGTAAAATTGATCTTTTATGAAGAAACTTTCAGCCGTGGTTGGTGAGGCTCAATGGATTGAGTGCTGGGCTGCGAACCAAAGGGTCACTGGTTTGATTTCCAGTCAGGGCACATGCCTGGGTTGCAGGCCAGGTACTCAGTAGAGGGCACACAAGAGGCAACCACACATTGATGTTTCTCTCCTCTTCCTCCCTCCTTTCCCCTCTCTCTAAAAATAAATAAAATCTTTGGGGGGACGTAAATCTCACAAAATTTTAATCAAACAAACAAACAAACAAACAAACCTTTTAACTCTTCCAAAAGAATGACAGTGTAGAAATTACCAAGCCAGAGACTTCTTTATTTCCTTTCTATCATGGCATGTAACAATACTCCAAAATGGAGGCTTATACTTGTTTGTTGTCTATTAGAAGTTCTCAAACTTTTTAATCTGAGGACTCTTTCTACTTTTAGAGATTAATGAGGACCTTAAAGAACTTTTGTTTATGTGGGTTATATCAATGAACATGAACTTACTTTTTCTGGTTAAAAATTTTTAATATTTACTAATTAATTTACAAATAACTTTTAGCACTGGCTGGTGTAGCTCAGTGGATTGTGCACCAGCCTGCAAACCAAACAGTCACTGGTTTGATTCCCAGTCAGGACACATGCCTCGGTGGCAGTCCAGATCCCTGGGGGTACTTGTGAGGCAACCACATACTCTCTCCCTCTTTCTCCTTCCCTTCCCCTCCCCTCTCTAAAAATAAATAATAAAATAAAATAATAACATTTTATTAAAACCATTATATGTTAACATAAGTATCATTCCAAATAAAAAAATAACTATATATATTTTTAAATGAGTGATCAGAGTGACACTGTTACATTTTTGCAAATCTTTTTCGTGTATGGCTTAACAGAAGATAGCTAGATTTTCTAATATGCTTCTGCATTCAATCTACTGTGACACATTATTGCTTTTCTTCAAGTATGTGGAGAAAATCCAGCTTCAGATATGTAGCTGGAAAAGGAAGAGCTATTTTACTAACATTTTCAGATAATTGTGAATATTCTTTAACACTACACTGAAACTCAAGAAACTGTTGTTTAAGTGTTAGCTGTAATAGAGAATCTAAAATCATATTAATAACTTTTCATACTCTATTACATTAAACTCCACTGGTATAAATTATAATTATCCCAAAATATAAGGTTGACTTAACATTTGAAAATCAATCAATGCAATTAACCATATTAATTGACTAAAAGAGAAAAACCACATTACTATCTCAAGTTGCAAAAAGATCATTTGACAAAATCCAACATTTATTCCTGACTTGAAAAATCCTCTCAGAAAAGTAGGAATTCAAGAGAATTTTTTCAACCAAATGAAAGGATCCAGGAAAAATCTACACTTAACATCATAATTAATAGTTTAGACTAAGTGCTTTCCCCAGAAACAAAGGAACAAGGCAAATATAAACTAATCTATTGTGCCTTCACCACTTCCATCAGTACTGTAGTGGAGGACAGACAAAATATAGTACAATGGGGCAAGGAAAAGAAAGAAATGCCATCTAAATGGGAAAGGAAGTATAACTTTTTTTAGTAGCAGACAATCATCTATGTAGAAAATCTTAAGGAATCTACAAAACAGTTACCAGAACCAGCGATTTATTTAGCAAGGTTGCAAGATATAAGATCAATATTGAAAATATACTGCATTTCTACACAGTAGCAAAGACCAACCAAAAACTGAAAGGTAAAAAACATCATTTACAAAGCATCAAAAACAATTAGGAATCAATCTAACTAAAGATCTACACAGTGCAAAACATAAAACACTGTTGGGAGAATTTAAAAGCCTAACAAAATGGAGAGTATACCATATTCATGTATAGAAGATAAACTTTAAAATGTCAGTCCTCCCCAAAATGATCTACAGACTTTATACAATTTCAATCATAACCCCTGCAGGCATTTTTGCACAAAGTGACAAGCTGATCCTAAAATCTGTATGCAAATGGCTGTGGCTGGTGTGGCTCAGTGGACTGAATACTGGCCTACAAATCAAAAACGTTGCTGGTTTGAATTCTGGTCAGGGCACATGCCTGGGTTGCTGCCAGTTCCCTCGTTGGGGGCATGTGAGAGACAACCAACTGATGTATCTCTCACATCGATGTTTCTTTCCCTTTCTTTCTCCCTCCCTTCCCGTCTCTCTGAAAATAAATAAATAAAATCTTTAAAAAAATAGATCACTACTGACCTATTAGCTAAATTAAAAAAGACCAATTATTCTTGTTAACAAGGAGGAAGAAAAACTCTAATGCAAAGCTGGTAGGAATGTAAAATGGTACAATCATTTTGGAAAAAAGTTTGACAATTTTTTAAAAAGTTATACACCTACCACATGACCCAGCCATTCTACTTCTAGGTATCAATATTATCCAAGAGAAATGAAAGCACGTGTCTATACAAAGACTTAATAAAATGGCTCATGTCAGCTTTATTCATAATAGCCAAAAGCTGGCAACAACTCAAATGTCCATCAACAGCTGAATCAGGATAAACAATCATGGTATATCCATAAAACAGAATACCATTCAGCAATACAAAGCAATGAACTATTGATACACACAACATGGATAAATTTCAAAATTACTGTATTGAATTTCAAAGCCAGACAATAAAGTGTACGGATTGTCATTCCACTTGAAATGCAAACTAATCTACAGAGGCAAAAAGCAGATCACAGTGGTTGCTTGGAGACACAGGTGGGAAGAGAGGTATCACAAAGGGACCCAAAGGAAACTTTTGGTGGTGATGGATACGTTCATTTGATTTGACTGTAGTGATTTCATACATATGTCAAGTCAAAACTTATCACAGTGTATACTTTGAACATTGTATCTTAGTGATGCCAATTATACAGTAATAAAGCTATTTAAAAAAAAACCATTAGCCCATTTTGTATTTTGAATGGATCATTTAAATACACAATTTTATAACATCATGCATTTGATCATTTGTCACTATTATTATCATTAGTTTCAGACAAGTCTTTAATTATTAGGAAGCAAGCTCATGGCAACTGCTGAAGAGCCCAGCTTCTACAATGGCAACCAACACTGTCAGTTGTTTTCCTTAAAGTTACAAGCTCGCTTAGTGAATTTTTAAGAAAATGTCTACCAAATACTGAAATCTGGATAATCATAGCCTGTCAGCCATTCTTTTAAGTAAAAAGAATGTTTTATGAAAAAAGTAGCTAGCTCAGTTTCAACTCAATCACTAAAATGCTTTATGTGTAACCCAGTTTCATTACTCAGAATATAAAACATACACTCATGAAAGATTTTTTTTCCCTGAAAGGTAAACAAATTTTTATTTTAATCATTGTTCAAGTACATTTTTCTCCCCCCTACTCCCATTCCAGCCCACCCACCCAACCCTCCCCCCTTCCCCCCATTACCCCCCACCCCTAGTTTTTGTCCACGTGTCCTCCAAATTTGTTCCTGTAATCCCTACCCATTCCCCCCTGGAATTCCCTCTTCTCTCCCCTCTGGCCACTGTCAGGCTATCCCCTATTTCAGTGTCTATGAAAGATTTTTTACAATTAATAATTTTTACTGCTTTAGCAAGGACATTCTTTTTTTTTTTTTTTAAGATTTTATTATTTATTTATTTATTTTTTAGGGAGGGAAGGAAGGGGCGGGGGGAGAGAGAGAGAGAGAGACAGACAGACATCAATGTGTGGTTGCTGGGGGTTATGGCCTGCAACCCAGGAATGTACCCTGGCTGGGAATCGAACCTGGGACACTTTGGTTCCCAGCCCGCGCTCAATCCACTGAGCTACGCCAGCCAGGGCTCAGGACATTCTTAATTTAACATTTTTTAAACTGCAAATGCACTGAGGGAAATACAGGGACTGTTAGTACAGTTTGATGCCACTGCCTTAATCTGTGCTACAGCAACAGCAATTTTATTCATCACGGCTTCTGCATCATGAGTGTAAATGTTAACATGGCAAAAGGGCAAAAGGCATCATAATATTATTATGAAAATAGTTTTGACTTCACAAACTTGCTAGCCAGGGCCTTCAAGTCGAGGCTTCATAGACCACAGTATAAGAAATGGTGCTCTATATCAAGACTTTTTACAAACTGTAAACAACACAATAACTTTATATGTAATTATGCCATTAAAAATATAAGCTTAGTCATAGAGAAAAAAAACCTTACTTTTGTGGGATCTTGTCATCCTATCAGATTTAGCAGATGCATCCTTAACTCGATTATGATATTCTAAAAGGAATGTTCGTTCATGCTCAAAGAAATCATCTACATCCTACGGGATCAAAAGAAAATATGAACTTTTCACTTATTTGCTTTAGTGTAACATGTAAACCATTTTGTTATCATTATAATCATAAAAGATCATCAGTAACACAGCAGTGCTATCCTCTAATAATTAGACATCATACTGATTTCACCAACTAGTTCAGACTTGAACATATATGAATTTCTATCTGTCAAGTAACAAATCTTCTATGGTTTTGCCACTGAAGGCTTAAGGCTCCCCTAAGACTCATACTCACAAGTTATACTCTGAAACACATTCCTACTTGTGCTCTGCCTCTACACTCCAACAGATACGTGACTGCCAGTGAGAGTGACCAACTGGTTTTAAGAAAAAAATTCTG